>NW_013531107.1:3656501-3798804 GCF_000836235.2 Papilio xuthus | reverse complement strand
GACCGATTTTGATGAAATTTTTTGTGTGTGTTCAAGGGGATCTGGGAATGGTTTAGATTCACAATTTTGTCCGCTGGACAATGTTTTTTTAATTAATTTTTAATTTATTAGTAGTTGTTGATTTTGGAATGTTTTACATTGGATCCGACAAACGGCGCTACCATCGCAGTGTCAAATTGTCAGACAACGTCTGTCGGGTCCGCTAGTATATTTATAAAAACCAATAGTTGTTCTTAAGTCTCGCTAAAACTAGAGAACGGCTGAACGGATTTATCTTATCTTGGTCTTGAAATGTTCGTGGAGGTCTAGGGAAGGTTTAAAAGGTGAGCAAAAAAACGAATAACTTCCGGGAACTATTTTTTTTTAATTACGCGCAGACGGAGTTAGCGGGCGACAGCTAGTCTCGTGAATAAAGCATTGTGATAAAACAATGTTCCCAACTTCCTATATAATGTAACAAACATATGTAAAAATATACCAAAGGAACATGTCGATTGCTTTGAGCAAATGACAAGTCACTAAAGAATGTATCGCAGTTACTAAGGGGATGGTGGGGGAGGATGGGAGGAACCTTTATGTACTTGGCCATCCCGAAATATCAACTGACTTTATTAACGTTATCAGTGTTTTCAAGCCGCGATCGACATCGAAGACTTTGTTCTCTTTTTTCGCCGTCAAGGTCGTCGTAGTTCTGACGATTTTTTTTAAAATATTTCTATGAAATTGATTTTATTAAGTATTTATTTTATGATTCTTACTGGACTATTTATTTTTAAGAATTTGTTTAGTATCCATAATAAAGATTAACTTGACTTAGTGTTTATGAGATGGTAATAAAAATGTAATAACAAATTTGGCTTAGTATTAAAACTCATATATTCGTAGATAACAAAGTCTACATTTATAACCGTTGTAAAAGTTATACCGTGCATATATTTTAACAAAGCATTTTAGGAAACAAGGAAAATTAAAAGAAAAAAAATCGTGAAACGAACCGTTATTAGGGCCTAGCATGAAAATTTTCCGAGAAAGTATTCGTAACGTAATCGATAACATTTGTATGAAAATTGGCGCTACACTTTACATCCGATGAGGGTGCTGTACAAATCTAATTTTCTTGATGACGTTTAGGAATACTTTTTCGCACATTTTCGTGCTAAGCCCTTGAATATTCTTTTTTCGACACTTAAAATTATGCACTGCAACACAACACTGCAACTTGATTCTAAGTTAAAATAGTGTCGGAGATTAATAAATGCAAGTTAAATACTTAAACATACACCTAAGTTACAAAAATATAACCATCCCTCTTATTCCTTTTGAAAAACCTGAAATAACAATAGTGTTCTTCGAATTACAATAACTGATTGCAGTGTAATTTTTAATTAAAATTTGTTTTATCTGGCACCGGTAAAGATAAAATATCTATAAGATTAGAAAATCTATAGGAAATCTTGTTAATAAAACGTCGGAAACTTGATAATGCAAATAGCGAATAAAACATTTTTAAGGACATTTAAAAATAACGATGTTTCATGATGAACTTGCGTTTTTAACAGTAAAAAAAATTGAAATAACAATCTTTAACCCTTACTAAGCGTTAATAACCTTATGGTTAAGGGTATAGATTTCCGATCACGTGGTCGGGGGTTCGAATCTGCCCATTCGCCTATTGTTGTAAATATCCTAAGTAAAAAGCTTAGTTGGTATGGTACAAGCTATATTAGCAGATTTACGAAAAAATTGCTTATATAAAAATATTATAAATGCGAATGTTTAGATGGATGGACGGATGGAATCTCTGGTACGGCTGAACAGATCTCGATGAAATTTGGCATACATATAGAACATAGCCTGGAAGAATACATAGGCTACTAATAATGTTTTTGTTTAATTCCGCGGGGACGGAGTCGGGGGCGACAGCTAGTCTTTATAAAAAAAATCTTCTATTTATTTGTCTTTTAAAGTATTGGTAAATATGTATTACATCTCAAAGTATATACCTTTTAATAACTTGTCTGTGCAAAAAGTTTTTATGTTATAATCATTTTTAAACGAATAAATCTTTATTAGATTTTATTACCACTTTATCGCTTGATAATAGTCACCATTAAATAATTATAAATAATTCATAAAGCACTTTGATACAACAATAAATATAAGTAAATAATAGTATAACCGACAATCGGTGTTGTATTGTCCGGGCGCGAGATAATACTGGCGCCTGTTGGAAATAAATTAAATTGTTAAGTGCAAACAGAACGACGTGTTATTGTCGTATTGAAGGTAAATAGAGTTTTCCTTAAGGTTGTTACTAAATTATCTATCAAACTGTTTTAACTCAAAAAAAGGTTAAAATTGGCTTCCAATTTTCATAAAATTGATAAATAATTGTTAGATTTTAGTTAGAGAAGACGTAAGTTAGGTGATAATAGATTTAGTCTATTTGCTAATAGTGTGTTGTATTGTCTTATTAAATAAGAAGCACGTGAGTTTACGTTTTTACTTGTGTAATTATGAACAGCTTCATTTGTATGCATGATGTATATTGGTTTTAGGTCACGGACTCTTTATCGGTTATTGTACTCGTATAAAACCTGCATAGAAACATAACTTGTAAATTCTTGAGCAACTGATTTAGTTTTTAATCTGTAATTTTCCGAAGTACAGGTTCATACATCTTATATGTACTTAATCCTTTAGTTTTATGATCGTTAAATCTTCCTCAATACGTGTACAGTATGACCTCAGTCGAGACCTTGTTTTGTTATTTTATATCCTACTGGGAAATTAGCATACAAATTTTCATTATTTCTCACTAGCTGTCGCGCGTGACTCCGTCCACGCGATTTAAAAACAACTTAATTAGTAGCCTGAGTATACTTCCAGAGTATTCTCTGTATCTATACTAAAATTCCGCGGCTTTCCTTCAGTCGTTCTAGAGGTCCAACAAACATCCATCCATCTAAACTTTTTCATTTATGATATTAGTAAGATTGCCGTGTGGGTTTTTAATATTTTATACGAATCGGAAATAAGGATAAGGTATACATAAATGAGGTAACAAAGAATAAGCAAGTTTCAGTATCTAGTGATATAAAGCTGTAAATGTTCTCTTGGGAATTTTATTGCCTTTTTATTTCTTACTAATTTATATAAAAGTTTGAAGACTGACCTACGAACAATGATCCTAGTAATGTTATAACATGATACTTATAGGTAGGCTAAACTTTGGCTCGAGACGTTTTACTATATCATAGTATTAGAAATGAGCAATGATTTTTTTATACTATAAGGTGGCAAACGAGCTAGCGGCCACCCGAAATCGTTGGAATAGCGAAGTGACCGCTGCCCATAGACATACGCAATCGCATATGTGTTGCCTACCTTTAATCGACGGAGGAGAGGATGCACAGAAAGAAGATATCTTCCCTTTCCTTGCATCCTCTCATCCGGAAAGTCCAGTTCCACTTCCCATCTTATAAAGAAAAGGATGGGAAGGCAAAGAGGACTAAATTAGGCCTCCGGGACGCACACACATCATACGAAACGCGGAATTGCTTCCACTTCACACCTGTCTTCTGTGTGGTCGTGGTATTTCACCGGGCGAGCCGGGCCGATTCGTGCGAAGATGTTAAAGCGGGCTCTACCACTGTTAAAATGATAGGGTAAAATTATCTTTAAATAAGTTCAAACAACTATATCTGCTGTGTTATTAGCTAAAATGCTAAAGATATCTTTCATAATATGTAATGGTAACAGGAATAATATAAAAATAATTAAATATTTGACTATATCATTTGTAGATATGACTAACATGTATATAACTTGATAAGTTTGAAAAATTAGCATAATTTTAATATATCAACAGTTGATCGTTGTAATTATGTTCGATGTCGTCGACCGTTGTCATTGAGAGGAACTTTTTTTTTGTCCGAGTCAATAACACTGTGATGTGAAAATGTTCATTCTTTTTACATCACTAATGAATCATTTTTATACTGTGACCTTAATTTTTTTCCTTTACAATTATTTAACACTGGCGATGGCTCGAAATTTCCTAAGCGGAAAATTATAAAAGTAGCTTATAATGTGCCCGCGCCCAACAGCTGCCTTCCCGTAAAAGTCTAAAAGAAAAAGTTTAACCTAACAGAATGGCGAGTGGACGAGTTCTGGGCGCACGGGTAGTGGGGCTATGTCGGGGGGCACAGCGCGCAGGAAGCAGAGCTTCCCGGCTCGGGCGCAGCCTGCTTGCGACCCCCCGCCCCAAGCCTGGCCTCACTCAGCCTCAGAGAACGTAAGATCTTGATATGTTGTTATTATATGGGTGTTACTATAGTAGTAGTAAGGTTAAGTAAATGTTTATCATATGAATTTTTCAATATTTATAGCAAGAACCACCGGAAGCGTGCACTGGCACGACGGGTACGGGGGGTGCAGCAGGCGTGGGGGGCACGGGGGGTGCCCGCAACGTTGCGCGCGTAGAGTTATCGTGCAGCAACTGCGGCACGCACACCACTACCATCTGGCGACGTGACGCGCGCGGCGAGATGGTGTGCAACGCATGCGGCCTCTACTACAAGCTGCACGGCGTGCCGCGCCCCACCGCCATGCGCCGCGACACTATACACACGCGCCGCCGCCGCCCGCGACATGACGGCAAACACGCCAGGAACAGTCAGTACACATAAGTTATCTCTCTTGCTCACACTCTTACAATTACCTTTTTAAATTACTGCCACATTTACACACTCGATTTAAACACTTCCCTAGGGTAGATTTCGTACACTAAATCAACACTAGGAGCTTCGTTCATAACCCTGTTCGTCCCATCCTGTATTAATACTGGTTACTACCAGCATCTTATTTAAATGTGTCAACAGAGTCACGTCGAAACGCGAGCTCGTGTGCGGAGGTGACGGAGAGCGGGGGCGGTGCTGGCGGTGGTGGAGGCGGGGGCGGTGGTGTCGGTGCGGGGGGTGAGGCGAGCGAGGAGGCTGTGCTGTCGGCGCTGCGCCGCCAGCTGCAGCCGCACCTGCTGGCAGCGCTGCACGCTCACAACACGCACACGCACCGCAGCTTGCCGCCGGTACCGTACACACAACGCTACATAACTAACACATCTAAACATTCGTAGGCCACCTAAATTCGTCAAAATAGAAAAATGAATCTTAGACATCCACAAATGAAAAAAATGTGAATTACAGTTCCCATATTCATACCTGTTATTAATTAAAAAAATATTTGTTCCCAGTTGGATCCCAGTATGAGTGAGTACGACGACGCGCCGCTGAACCTTGCCAGCCACGTGGCCGAGGAGACGCACTGACCGCCGCGCAGAGCACCGACCCCGCCCCCGCCCCGGCGCACCACGCCCCCACCATACACGTAACGCCCATCTCACTCACACACACTTATACCCAGTATTCCTGTCCCATTCTCTCATTGTCATATATTTGAATTATTGCACTTTTGTTTTACTTTGTTCTCGTATTAACTCTATCATTGACAGCAGTAAAGAAAGCGTATAAGGAAAATTTATATTTTCGCAAAACACGTAAAATTTACTTTCAAATTTATTTATGAGGTTTTTAATGTCAATAATTTATTTATCAACCATAGGAAGTAAAAAGAAATAGTCAATTAAAAGAAGAATAAGATTAAAAATTTTTTTTTGTTTTCTGCTGTCATGTTTAGCCGAAAGTTATGTTTTAACTGTGGGTACATTAAACTTCCGCAGTGAAAACTTGGGATTAAAGTAACGACGTTGTTTATAATGTACAGTCAGCTCCAAATATCGTCAAGTATTATGGAAATAAGTTATAAAATCTCTTATCATAGTAATATTAAATGATTCATAACCATAAATGTTTTACGGAATTAGCTTACTCCTTTTATTTACTTTTTACAAATAAAATATTATGTCCGTACAGAAAAGATTCACTTCATTTATTTTGTCGCTGACTGTACAGTTTATGTGATTATAAAAAAATCTTTTAGTTGAACAGATGTAACCTGATTTCGAACAGTATTTCTTTTTCGTATTTAATCATAAAATTACTATTTAATTTGTTTATCATAAGTATGTCATCCATTTATCACGAGAATACTCCAAATTACCGAATAATTATTGATAACTAAAAGCAATATTAAATAGGCTGTTCATAGTTTATACAATCGGTTTTAAAATTATATGTAAGTATTAAAATTTAACTACCACATATACTGCACTCAGAGACTTAAGAGAGTGTCCCTTAGTGATCACATATTGATTCTGGGTGTGAGAATTTAATTTATATAAATATTGGCGCATTAACCAACCTCCAATAGTGATAGAAAGGCCAGTGTCTGAAAGACAATAGTTTATGATGTTAAAAGTTTACTTCCAAATACAATTATAACAATACAATATTACAGTGGCTTTATACTGTTGAAACACATGTACAGTCAGCTGCATAAATATGTATACATTTATAAAGCTTAAGAAATAAGTATACAATTTGCCGAACTTGTATACAAATTTTCGTAGCAAATGTATACATATTTATGTAGTCGATTGTGAACATATCACTATCTCTGTCATTCTAAAGAGTATGAAAGAGATAATAATATGTTTGTGTGCAGTTTTTCTTAAACTGAAGGTTATGACCAGTATTCCAGTATACACGGATAGAATAACTATCCGATTACTTTAAAAATAAATATTTTTGTATATTAAGACTCAGAATGCCTATTTGAATATTTTAAAATTTTAAATGGATTAAGTTTGAATAATACACATTGTATAGTTTTAAAATCTTCCCGCGAAATTAGCGAACAAAAAAATAATTACGGATTTTTTTTTTTAAGAAAATAATCGACCGATTTTTTTGTCTGTTACCAGATTTTTTTTATGTCATTTATGATATTTAAGGCACAGTAAAAATATTTGCAATGCAAACGTTTTATAATTAATTAATAATATTGTCATAAACGAAATCCAGTGACCAATGTTTTTCAATTCTTTATACAATTAAATTTTAAAGCACATTTTTTAGGATTAAGATTTATAATCGGTCGATAATTTTGTCATCCGTGTTCTTTAGTATTAAGGTAAAGCAAATAGCATCCAATGCATTAAGTGCATATTTGCCAAGTTTAACATGACATACAATTTTTGTATGTATATGTTTGTGTGTGTTCGGAGGCGGTTGTGTCGGAGCGTATCGCCTTGCCTTAAAATGCTCTCTCTGATATTAAAATTATATTTACGGTTACCTATTGCAGGAAGCAAGTATTCATTTTAGTTTTAGCCATTCGTTAGTAAGTTATTGTATAAAATTTTTTTACTAAGCTAAGTAGCAGCTCTCGAGCCGTTAAAATTATAACGTGTAATTTATTTCCCATTTCGGTCAGTATTTAAAATGTAAGTATTTCATTTCCCTCGAGTATTTTTAGGGTATAAGAATTTGATCTGTTACGAAGCAATAATGACAAGTGAGTCTCTCTAAATATTATATATTTTTCGCGAATCTTCTTGTATTTAAATATTAAGATAAAGATTGTAGTGTTATAATTATTATAATATCGATAAAGCAATAACAAAGATATTATTCGATACATTTATTGTATTCGCCGCTGGTGTTGCGGTAAGAATTATTTTCGAGATTTTTTTTTAATTTGTAACAGTATGTTTTTTGGCGTTGTATGTTTTATAGTATAGTGGTTTAGGTTAACTGTCGATGTAGGAGCGACTACTCGACTCGTAAGTATCCCGAACCAAACTATCGTGGCATTATATCGTCGTCGGTCAGTGTTAACTCCAATGCGAGGGGCATTTACTTTAAGTTTATTTTAACTGGTCGTTGCGTCGCTTCACATTTTTTTTTTATAATTATCGAAACTCATATTCACCCGTCCTTTTACTTAACGTCTTTACTTAATTTAGTCTTAATTTATTTATTATTATTGAATCCCCCACGGGCCAGTAAAATGCACAGTCTATGAGACATTGTGATAATACTTACTAGAGCTTGCTCGTCTGAAGAGCGCCGGCCGCCTGTGCTGTGCTGTGGCAGCTATCACTCCTCGCAAATATTAAACGTCAGTTTTGACAGCTGTCAGTGAAATTTTTGACATGAACTGTCAGATGATAAAATAAATCCAATCTTAACAAAACGAATCATTATCACTTCAATCAAATTGCGTTTATGAGACTTTTTGTTTGTTAGCTGTCAATTCGGTCGTTATATTGTGAGTATTTAAATGTATTTTCGTGTAACACGCGTTAACAATATCGTATTTTTTAATAGCTTTAAAATTTTGAGATTATTTATTCTTTATCATCGCAGTACGCAGTATTCGTTCATGTTATGATTTTCTTAGCATTGCTTAAATCGTCCGCGTGATATTTCGCATAGACAATAAACTGTTAGTGTTACGCTCTCTAATTTTTGGCTCTCTGAATACTTGTAAAGTTTAAAATCTTTGAAATCTCATTTATTGAATTTTTAAAATTGATTTTTGTATCGTTATTTAAATCGTATATGTAGTGAAAGATAAACCCAATGATATTTAGATATTTATCAATCACAAATAAAGGACACACTATAGTTTGCTCTTGTGATCGTGCAATTTGTTTCCATTCTCCACTAACATTGCTGCTTGCAGTAGTGATACAGTATTATTTTTTTTTTTCGATTTTTAATTATAAATCTGTACATTTTTCTTAGTTACGTATTTTTTTATTAGTTATAAACTAGGTTGACGTTCAAAAGTAACGTTTATATTTAGTTATTAATCTACATTTACGTGATTTGCGCTCGAAAAAGTTTGATTTGGTATTTTTTGCTGTGTTAGATCTTACAGGCCACATATCGTTAAGAAATAGTTTTTTTTCGCTCTTCCATTCGGTTTATTTATTATTTTTAGGTTAATTTGTTGATATGTATTGATATAAAGTATTGCTGAACAATGTATAATCAATATAAGTTACTAACAAACCGGTTGTGTCGTGTGTGCTTACGCCCTAACATGCATGCGTTTGATTTCGTTTCTCCCCGCGCCCCACGTCGCCATGATGTGGCATATACCCGTTCTGTTGTGAATTATTTATAATTTATGCTGAAATATTGGCTTTAGAATCATAAAATTATGTCCTCTTGACCAATTTCAAGGGCTAAAGACTGACAGGCAAACTGTGTGACCTCTTTTGTTGATACGTATTTAACGATTCTCTCTATCTCTCATTTAAATGTTGAAAATATTTTAGTCCAAATGTGATATGCTTGAGAATGTAGTTGTGTTTTCGAGAAGCAATAACATTGTGATAAGTAGTGTTGAGGAATGTACGCACTTTGACAGAAAACTTAATATGTCAATTATTATAAAACTGTGCGAGGAGCTCAGTTTCTAGATATGCTGAGTTATTACATATTTTCGTATATCTGTATTGATGACGTCATCTAGTTGCTGTGACTCCTCGTTCAGTGATCAAAAAATATTATTTAATGTATAAATTCTGTGAAACTAAAAATCCTACCCAACGCAAAAGAAATGTATTTAGGACAGATTTCATGTACTTCGTATAAGATATATAAGTTTAATTTCGCATAGGAATCACGTAAATAGTGTAAAGTCTACTTTCCAATAAGCTTGAAGGACCATTAAATTTATTGATTGTTGTCAAATTATGTGACTATGTGTTTTAAATGTAAGTTTCAGCATAAATTATCTGAACGATTATATAGTTAGGTGAAAAGTTGCCGGAATACTCATTGTGAAAAAAACATTAATTATTGTTGTATAGATGATAAATAATGTGACTTACGCAGGGATGGAAACTTAAATTATTAAAAATTTAACTGATATATTGGCTATGTAGTGAGTAGAATATTTTTTTACAAATAAATTATAGCAGATATTTTGTTTGTTTTACTTTACATAACCCAACTTTAATCTAATAAGGTAAGACCAAAACAAAACTTTACATTATCTATATGTCATATCATCAGCTCACTATACGTCCCCATTGAGGGGGTTGGAGCCTACCCTAAGTTAAGGGGGATTCGGCCATAGTCAACCACGCAGGCCTAGTCCGGGTTGACTTCACACATATCTTTGAATTTCTTCTCAGATATGTGCAGGTTGCATCACGATGTGTCATATAAAACCTTACATTTCCAATCTACACTAAATGAAGGTTTGATTTAATAAAACACAAATTTTAAACAAGTATATTTATAATATCTAAGTGATAGAAACGATAGGTCGTTTGAGGGCGTGTCGCAGTTTGGTGCGGGCGTGGCGAGCGCGGCGCTGTCCGGTGGAGACGCGGAACAGCTGCTCGCTGCGGTCCGCCTCCACCTCGCGCCGCGCCCACTGCAGCGCGTGCAGGTTGCATCCCACCATGTCCTACATAACACAACAACATTAGCAAATAACAAATATTAGATCTAAATTATCATTACAGAAGCTTACAAACTTAATATTAGAATTATTTGTTTCTAATACTGGCGTAAAGGCGTAAACAAAAAGCTATAAAGCTAGAAGAAAAATCAAAGTCAGAAAGATTTTCAACGTAGACATCCATAGTCAAAGCAAAGCAAGCACAGACCTATAAATCTTAGAAAAACTGCTCTTAAAGGAAAATACTGTGAAGTATAAAAAATAACCAAAGTTGTAACTAACTCTGAGTTCATTGATTCGCATATGTGCACGGGCTTGTATCTGTATGAGGTGCTTGAGATGGTTGGTGTCTGCCAGCAGAGGCGCGCGGTGCACGCGCAGGAGGAAGCACGCGGCGCGCGCCAGCAGCTCAGCGTGCTCACCGCCCGCGCGCGATAGTAGGGCCCCCACCAGCCGGACCATCTCACCCGCCGCGTTCAACGGCAGTAAGAGCAACGCCTCTTCTAGATCACTGAAATGTTTTTTATTGGTTTAACTGAAATTTCATCGACAAACTTATATACGAATGTATTGTCATCTCTATATCTCTTGGCAAAACAAACAGTTATAGTTAAACAAGGATATCTGAGAGGCTGGTAACCAGTAGTTAGTAGTAGCAACAGTCAGTATTTAGTAAAAATATAAAACCTACATGGATATAGAAAATGGCATAAAAACGTCATGACAGCTATAGTACGAAAAGTTGACAGGAGGGCGTTAGTGAGCCATTATAATTTAGTTTCACTTATGCCCACCGGGTTAGAATCCCTGTCGGTCATTGTATTACATCAAGTGTCACTGTTAGTTAAATTCAAAGGAAATTAAAACTAGTTTTGTCTTACCTGGAGCGTATCTTTCTAAGAGTCTCCAGTAGGAAGTCTTCAGCTGTGGTACAGTTGTAGGCGGTCATGAGCAGCGGCACGGGTACATGTTGACCCCGCGCCGCCGTCACCTCGCGCTCGTACTCCGCACCCACTGACAGACATTCCAGTATCGAATCCGCCTGCAAACGTATACAACAATTATATTTTTATAGCTGAATTCGCCAAAAGAGCGAAGTGACCGTTTCATACCTTTTAAGACAGAGGAGATGCACTGAAAAAGGAATATTTTCCCATCCTACGCGTCACCTCCTATGCCAAATATACATCCACTTCCATCCCTTCCTTATAAGGAAAGGGTGCAAAGGGGAAGAGGAATAAAATTAGGCATCCGGCACGCACACTCATCAAACGAAATGTGGAATTACTTTCTGTGTGGTTGTGGTATTTCACCCGTCAAATCATCATCTACTTCACAGATACCCTGGTAAATATATATACATACCGCTTTCTCCGCTCCTATCGTCTTCTTCGTTGGCATCACTAAACCTGGTAATCCAGGAACTGGAGCCTGGAAAAATAGATTGTTCGTTTGTTTAAAAAAAATTGTACATCAGTCAATTACCAAGGTCTTTGTAATCTATCTAGATATAATAATGTAGTGTAGTATGAGTTTACATGTTGTTCCCCGGTGGCGAGCCCCTCCTCTTGTTCATCAAGGTCTCCGAGCACGAGCGGCTCGTCAGTGCGGGTGAAGAGCCGCAGCGCGCCGTCCGCACCGCACGCCGCGCTCACCAGACCACCTGCACCCACGCACACGCACCAGCATGCGCCCGCGTGACCCTGACAACACATCATATAACAACATCATTGTATATACTAGCAACAGCCCGCGACTCCGTCCGCGCGGAATTAAAAATAATAATAATAAGTAGCCTATGTGTTCTTCCAGACTACTTTTTACATCTATGTCAAATGTTAGCGAGATCCGTTCAGCTGGTCGGAAGATACCTTCAAACAACAACCATCCATCTAAACATTCGCATTTATAACATTAGCAAGATAAGAAGTAAGATAACTAATATTATAGTCGATGTTTGGATGTATGGATGAATGTTTCATAAAAGGTATTTTCAGAACGGCTGCATGAGATTCGGTGTTTGGCATTGAGGTAGAACAACAGTCTTAAAGAACATGGACTACTATTTTTTTATTTCCGCGCAGACAAAGTTACAGGCGACAGCTAATAGGTTATATTTTATTAAACTTATTTTTTTTCTAAAGAGTCCAATAGGACTCATTCTAGAATTCAAAATACACATTCTAAAATAACTTCAAATGTATGAAAACTTTGTTCTCTCTAACCAGAGCTTCTCGTTTTAAGAGAACCGGAAAATGACTCTCGCTTTTAGAGGTTTATCGCTTATAAAGCTTAAATGTACTTACATTCAATGTGATAATATTTTCATATGTATCAGCATCCCATTGCTTTATCTTGCCATCTTTGGAGGCAGTGAACAGATAATGTGTACTGGGCACAAACTGTAGCGCTGTCACAGAGTCATTGTGAGCGAATATTGACTTGTGACAGTCTCCGAAGTCCATGCCCCAGATCTTGACGTTACGGTCTCCGGAACCTGTTGCTATCAAAGTAGAGTCGTAGCTGATGTCTAGGCAGAGTACTGGCAGTTTATGACCGTATAGGGATAAGTAGAACTGAAAAAAAAATAACGAATTGGTATTTAATAAGAAAAAAAAATTGTCGTTAAGTAAACTTATTTTTTTCAATGCATCGATTAGTTGAAGGAATGAAAGCAATTATACGACAATAACAAAGAGCAAACTTAACAGACCTTGAAAGTATCAAGGAAAAATATTTTGACAGTGGAATCCATTAATCCAACTGCAATGAATTTGTTATTAGGGCTGACTCTGACTGCACACACCGCCTCCTCCAGCTCCAGGGTCCTCGTGTGAAGGAGGGAGAGAACCTAGACAACAAAAGAAGATTAAAAAAACCCATTCAAAAATATACCTTACGTCTTACAAAATAAGTACTAAATTTACCTTTGCTTTGGAATCTCCCGTGGGGTCTGGTATGAGCTCGAATTGCCAAATCTTCACCGTCTTATCCGCGCCGCCGGTGTAGCATCCGCGCTAGAAATATCACAAGTCTTACTACTAAAATAAAAAAAAAATCTTAGCAAAATAAAAAAAACATAGGACTATGTAACTAATATTATATGATTTAAACTTTTTTTACGACTCGTAGTTGGTTAAAAAAGCTTGCAAGCAATTATGTATTCCGCATCCATTACGTGTCGATATTAAAAATTGTGATCAGCGTCATGAGTTAATATACTAACGAGATCCGGCAGTAGACCAACGGAGTTACAAGCGCCGGTATGCGCGGGTATCTGCTCTGAGACGGTGGCTGCAGCCACGTCAATCAACAGCAGCGTGCCATCCGCGCATCCCACCGCCGCGTGCCGGTCTCCGGGCAGGAAGCACACGGCGCACGGCCGCCCACAGGGCACCGGTATCGTGCGAATACAAGCCTGACTTGTCCTATATTGTACAAACTGATTTATAGTTGAACCTCCAAGAGCGAGAATCTAAGGAAATGTCATATTTTTCTCGCTTATGGAGGTTTCTCTCTAAACAGATTTCTCGCTTATGGAGGTCGTCTGTTGGGACAAGACAATAACTCTCGCTTATAGAGGTTTCTCGCTTTTTTAGGTTTGACATCTAATATCTAACATTAAGATCTTTGAAACAAGTCATTTTGCATAGTCATAAATTTATTCAGATAAGATCGGTCTGTTACTGTCAAAATACATACCGGTTCCACAGTTTAATAGAGTCAGCGGCTGCGGAGATAATGGCGAGGTTGTCTGAACTAATGGCGACGCAGCGCGGCTCCTTCTGGTGCCCCGGCTGCGTTATTTGTTTTAAACATTTCACTGAAAAAGTACATTTTTTATACTGTACGGTAATCCAACACCAAAATCTATGGATCGATTGCCTGCGTTTTACTTCTGGTATATAAAAAGATTTTTTTCTTTTTTTAGCTTTTGATAAATGAACATGCTTACCATCACTTTCCTCTCCTAGTTTCAAGCTATGCATTTCAACAGTATTATTAGCCAATGTGACGCCCACTCTCAACTCGCCCGTCATACCGAGCAGTAAACTGGCTGACTTGATCTTAGCTGACAGTTTGACTGATGTCAGACGCCGCACCTCATCTGATAGTGTCAACAGTTCCTTCACTTCAACCATATCTCCATCAGCTTCACCACTTTCTTTCAGCTTACTGGTTTTTAGTACAAATAATTTTTAATATATTATTATATTGATACAGGATAGTATTTATTTTGAATTATTACTCAATATTTACTCGTCTTCTTATTCAAATTTAGGTTAGCGTACAGGGTTTTGAAATACTTATTATAAAGTAATTAAGTTTTTAAGCAGGTTATTCATTATTACTATATATTTGTTTTAAAATTATACTAAACTACAGTAAAAAAAATACAACTAGATATTTTAAGACATGTCGATCATGCTAAAATAAAGAAAAAATACTAACGCAAGTTTCTTCTTCTGCTTCTTAACTCGTTTAGTCATCCTGGCTTTTGCCTCATCATCAGAGCAGAAGATAAACAACTCTAATAGTGAGTCCGTGCCAAAACAACCGAGTACAGTCTGTCCGAGGTCCGTGCACAGTCCTACCACTCGTCCTCTACCGCCACGTACTAATGTTCCTACTTGGTGACATTGCAAAACCTAAAAACGATTTATACATAAAAAAACTATATATGAATGTAATAAAACAGATAAAAAATAAATTGAACCATCTTAGTTTCATCACAAAATTAAATAACAGACCACAGCTAATAATTAAAATCAAACTGAAAAGTTAGATGAAAATTATTTGTTTTGCTTTTATTTCAAAATTATGTCATAAATAAATGGAAACAGGATGTCCCTTACTGAAGTATCTTCGGTATTATCTGTCTCTTCAATCTTCACTATTTCAAGTTGTTGTACTAATTTATCTTCTTCTTTCATCTTGTCTGTCCAGTTCAATTTCCACACACGTAATTCCTGATCCATGCTGCCAGTTACCAAATATCTTTCCTCTTTTAATAATACTGCAGACCATACCTAAAGTACATAAAAATAAATGATAAATATAGGATATACTTGGATTTTGTTATGAAAAATTTAAATTCTTTCAATTTTGATTTTAAAGATACTCCATATGTAAATGCCCCCCTGCTTATGCTACATTTTGTATATCTATATCTACATATATAAAAGAAAGTCGGGTTAGTTACACTATTTATAACTCAAGAATGGCTTTACCGATATGGGTGAAAATTGGTGAGGAGGTTGCTTAGAGCCAGGAGACGTCCGTCTCACCAAAAAAAGAAAAAATAGTATCCTATGTCCATAGGATACTAGTTTTTCTTCGCATTTATGCTTTGAAGAGCTGCTTTTTAGGGTACCGTACCTCATAGGAAAAAATCGGAACCCTTATAGGATCACTTTGTTATTTAACTTATCTATATATTAAGTTTTTTTATATGTGCTCACGGATGGAGTCGCAGGCAATAGTTACTTTAATATAAATTGTATAAGAAAAAAGTTATATTAAATTTTTACCTCTACTTGATGTCCTCCTAGTGTTTTAAAACAGTGCTTAGTTTCAATATCCCAGAACTTTACAAATGTATCTTTGGATGAACTGATTATACAATTTTTACCATTAATAAATAGTACACTTGTAATTGCTCCTTTATGTCCACTAAATCGAGCCACACCGGTTTCTGACACCACATCCCAGAGAATTACTTCAGTATCCTAAAACAGAATAATTTATTGAACACATTTTTCAATTGTCAGTATGTCTTATAAAAATTAATTGGCTAAATTAGTGCATACTAATTTTCCACCATCAATTCACTTAACATGGTTGACATATGGACAAGATACGGTTTGGAGTGATGGTTTTTAAAAAAAATCACAGTAGAATTAAACACAAGAATTTTGAATAACATACATCCTTCATCAAATTACATCCTTAAATAAATTATAAAACTAAGTTAGCCATTGGTTAGGTGTTACCTTAGATCCAGAGACAATTCTGTGGCCCTGTTCGTCATATTGCAAACTGGTAACAGGAGACTTGTGACCAGCAAATACACATACAATCTCATTGTTAGTCAACTCAAATACATTTATATTGCCATCAACATAACCTACAGCCATGTGGTTGCCTGTTGGACTCGCAGCTATTTGAGATACGACTACATTCTCTCCTGGAATTACTTGAGCCTTAAAACAATAATGATTTTTAATGTTCAGTACATGAATTGATAAAGTTTCTTATACTTTTTTTAGTAACTTTAGTTTTAAAAAACCTCTTACCTTTTCTCCTATCCTCATATCCCAAATAATAACATGCTCACATGCTCCAACCGCAATATATCTTCCACTGATTCCATTTAATGAAACGTGTGCGCTATTACAATCCGCACTGGCAATAATATTAAATGTACCACTTGGAGCATAACGCAAATATTGCTTTGTTAGGCCCATTTTATTGTATTTTTTCTAAATAACCAAAAACCACATATTCTAAAAAATCCACATTGTTTTGAATGTTTGAAGGGGAAGGTGGAGGAAACGGGGATATTACTTTTGACAGTGACTTTGACATAAGACACAAAGAGTGTTAGTGTTGAAGAAAAAGATTTTCTTCTTTTCAATTTCCGCATTTCCCTCGGTATATTTTGCAAGAATAATGAGCAAGACCATATTTGGATAAAAATATATTTAGTGTGGTAATGGACTGACCCAAGAGTCCCAAGTTTCTTGATAAAAAACGCAACATTTCATTGAGAAAACTATACATATACACTGTGGGCTATTTTATTCTTTGACAATTAATATCGCTGTCTTGCTGTCGTTAAAATGATTAAAACATTTTTATTCTCCTAAATTCGCTTTTATTAATATTATTTCTTTGCAGAAATCCAGTATCATCAATTTGTGAGATCTGAGCATTGCCGCTGAAAATCTCATCTGCTTACATTTGATTAATCATTTAATTTGTAACATTCATTTAAAGTAGGCTGTTGTTCAAGACTGCCTTCAGGTTATTATGTTACTCAACAAAACCAGGTTTATTGTTTTTCTTCTTGATCTCTCGTGCTAACTTATCCTCGCCCATTTATAATTCCATGTTTTATACTTTATCGCATTCACATGTACTCTTCTTTCTTAGGTTGGTTGGATTTACAAATCATTCCCGCAATAGCAATATGGAGAGCAATTCCACGTCGGACATTGTTATTTTAAGCGGTAATTCGCATCCTGAATTAGCTGATCTGATCGCAGAGTAAATATCTATTTTTTTATCAAATATTTTCAAATAATTTCACCTTTTGTGTCCATTTTAATCATTTCTTATTTCAACAGCCGCCTTGGCGTACGTAAAGGAGGATGTTCAGTATACCATAAAACTAACAGAGAGACTATGGTGGAAATTGCAGATTCTATTAGAGGCAAAAATATTTACATTGTCCAAACTGGTACTAAGTAAGTTGTCTTTTGGTAATCAAAGTAACCAACTATTGCTCTCTCTTACTATGTTTGACTGTAAACAATTAATTTATATGAAATAATTATCAATAATATGAGATATTTTTGACATCAATGCATGAGATATTATTTTCATGATAAATAATATTTAACTTTTAATGACAAACAAGCTGAGAAAATATATATTAGAGTTATTCAAGTGTGGTTATTTCAGGGATGTAAACAACAATATAATGGAACTATTAATCATGGCTTATGCATGCAAAACATCATCGGCTCGATCCATTGTTGGGGTTATTCCATACTTACCATACAGCAAACAGTGCAAAATGAGGAAACGCGGGTGCATTGTTACAAAACTTTTGGCACAGATGATGTGCAAATCTGGCTTAACTCACATCATCACTATGGATCTCCATCAAAAGGAAATACAGGGATTTTATGATTGTCCAGTTGACAACTTGAGGGCTTCACCATTTTTATTGCAGTACATTCAAGAAAGTGTGAGTTATTGATCTACATTTCTATCAAATGCGTTTTCAGATATCTTGGCGGCTCTTAACTTTCAGGTGTAAAGGAACATATTAGGTTGCAGGAGAGGGCACTGCACAATGACCTTGGGCCGCCAAGATATTTGAAAATAACTATACCATGAATGCAAAATAAGAGTACTAAATTATTCATCTCAATTATATGTGTCATGGCATGTTTAATATAACAATAAATTACTCAATAATAGGAACATATTATAACAAAATATGAACTATTGGTTTCATTTAGAGTCAATGGGACATCATTTACACAGTGATTTATAAGTTATTTAGGAACATCAATCTAATTCACAGATACCTGATTACCGTAATTCAGTGATAGTGGCTCGTAACCCAGGCTCTGCTAAGAAGGCTACATCATACGCTGAGCGATTGCGTCTTGGGATTGCCGTAATTCACGGAGAACAGAAAGAAGCAGAAAGTGATGAAGTTGATGGGCGGTATTCGCCACCTTGCATTCCAAGGTTAGTTTTTATATTATTAGTATTAAAAATATAGTAGTCATCTTTCTAATAGAAATATTATTTTAATATTCATAATACATTAAAATAAACATATAATACTATAAGCAATTTGAATCTTTTCATTTTGGCCTATCATCCTTGTTAAAAACTCGCAAAGCTTTTTTTCTGATGACTTCAACTTTTATTTCTTCTAGAAATACCAATTAATATTATTGCAATTATGTTCATTTTTAAATATATTTTTGTTTCAATGTTGTCAAACTTGAACTATGTTAGTTTAATGACTAATTATCTGAGGGTGTTTTTAGTGTTGACAGGTCCCGCACAATGGATGTGTCAGTAGGTGTGCCAGTACATCCTGCTAAGGAGAAGCCACCTATCAATGTTGTTGGAGATGTAGGAGGAAGGATCGCTATTATGGTGGTAAGTTATTTTTTATACCTGCAACTGAGGTACATATATGCATAGATGTATGAATGTAGAAGCAAAAGAGATGTGTCTGGACCACAACAAATAGAGATCTGTGGTCTTTGTCTACACTTCTGGCTTACGGGCGTGAGTTGTTATTTTTTATATTTAAAAATATTGATAACATAAAATGAAATGAATTAGAAAGAGTTTTTGACATTTTACACTTTATTAATTTTTGTTTTTTTTTTATTTATATAATGAATAAATTTACTATAAATAAGAAACAGTACATTAAATAAGACGTTGAATTTTCAGATACATAATGACTATTTAAATTATTTGTTACAATTTTTTTTGTAATAGGATGATATGATTGACGATGTTCAGTCTTTTGTCGCTGCGGCAGAAGTTTTAAAGGAATGTGGCGCTTACAAAATATATGTGCTGGCAACACACGGCCTTCTGTCATCTGATGCTCCGCGTCTCATTGAAGATTCGCCGATAGACGAAGTTGTGGTGACCAACACTGTACCACATGAGCTCCAGAAAATGCAGTGCAACAAAATCAAAACAATCGACATTTCTGTACTGCTCAGTGAAGCGATCAGACGCATTCATAACAAAGAATCTATGTCTTATCTGTTCAAAAACGTCACACTTGAAGATTAATTTCGATGTTTAGGTTTTATTTTTAAAGTATTCAGTAATCCATTTTATTGTGTGCAAATTGTAATATAAGAAAGTTAGTATTTTTGAAAGGATATTTTATAGGATAACAAAAAAATGAATCCGAATATTTAGTTTTCGACTCCATTCTCATGCATGTTAGTTTTTATTTATTAATTTATAAGTATGATTACTTCCATAATTAAAGTTAAGATTTGACATTAAAATTTTGTTACTGTGAACTTTGATTAACATGACTTGTATTGCACATATTTTTTTCTCTGTATTTGTCCACGTGAGTAAAAGGGATGGTAATATGTGTCAATTTTGTCAGTCAAAATCCACAGTAAGACATTATCCAATTTACCCTAGTTTTTTTAAATTGTATAACACTCATATAGGTCTAATTGTATGTTAATTTCCCTGGTTGCTTGTTTAAAATCCATAAATATCTCTAGATCTAAATGCAAATTCACATTGTTACTATAATGTAAAAGTGTTTAATGATAGTTATGAATATTTTCCAAAGCTTTTGTGAATAACGAGTGTGTAATATATCCTTAAATGGCTATTTTATAGATAGATAAATAAAAACTAGAAATTAACTTGGTTGGTTTATTAACTCTGCCCTGTTTCTTTTGCAGCCTTGACCCTTATTTTTATGGCATATACAAGGCTAAAGGGATTTTAAGCTTGATAGTGAAAGGAGTATGGGAATAATGAAATCGTTGAGCTTTTTAAATAATCCTCTAGTAACAATGGTCAGATTTCAGGAAAAGTAAATGACTAGTGTGTATGATTTGCAGCATTAAAGAAGTATTGCCAAAATGTTGGCGAAAACCTGATTTGTTGTAATCTTTGATAAAAAAATGCATAAGATGAAACTTTTTTCAGCTGTGAAGCATCTGTCAATTGTCAGTTTTTGTGTCAAAAGTTGTAAACTGTGTCTTAAAGATTATTTTTTTAATAAAACAGCAAAGTCTGTTTTATTTTAGTATCGCCAAGATTACATAACTTACGAATGGTAAAATTGGACAAGAAATAACATGAATGTTATCATATAAATTCAATTTAAATTATCGAATGCTTTTCTAACCTACACAGTAACAATATAATTGGTAAAATGTTGTACTTCAAGCATTTCTGTCGCGTTTATCGCAGAAATATAACACAAACATGCGTACGATTATATAGTAGAAATATATTGAAATTGAAAGATCGAGGAATGTATCAAGATATATTTCCAAATACAGCAGCGTAAGTAAACGACTTTAGAATCGGTACTTTTGTATATAAATTTTTATGAATGAAATATTCTCCTAAACTTCAGATCAGACATTCTAAACCTGTTGAATAGCTCCCCACAATGTGTCTACGCTGGGTTTGACCCTACAGCTGACAGTCTTCATGTTGGAAATCTCTTAGTCATTATTAACTTATTACATTGGCAAAGGGGCGGTCATGATGTTATTGCATTGGTAAGACTGTTTAATTATTAATTTGTCCATGAACACTTAATGTTTAGTGATGTTAGTAAATTTTCTTATTTATGTGTAGTGTTTAGTAAAAATGTCTTACAGCTTGGTGGTGCAACAGGACATATAGGTGATCCAAGTGGAAAAAGTACAGACCGTGTAGCTTTATCAAGTAACATAATAGCTGAAAATATTGCTTGCATAAAAAGTAACCTAGAAACAGTATTTGAAAACCACAAGAAATATATTTGGTCAGAAGATGAAGACAAATTAAAACCTATAAGGTAAATTATATTTTTTTTAATAATGAGGTAATAAATGGTAAATTTGAATATTTCTTATTCATTTTTAAATATTCCAGGATCGTGAATAATGAAACTTGGTACAAAGAGATCAATTCAATACAGTTTGTAAGCGATATTGGTCGTAACTTTAGAATGGGAACAATGTTGTTAAAGCAAAGTGTTAAGAACAGGATTAACTCTGAAGTGGGAATGAGTTTCACTGAATTTGCATATCAAATATTTCAGTCCTATGATTGGTTATATTTATTAAAAGAATATAATTGTAGATTTCAGGTCAGTATACAATAGGTTTTTGAAATACTCTCTCATTTTTAATTTATTCAACAATGTTTTTTTTTGCTTTTATTTAAATTAAAATCTATTTTGAATAGTAAAGATACTGGCAGGCTGTTTTAGTAAAACACTCTAAATTGTCACACAATAGCATAAACAATCTTTGTGATATACAGTGTAGTGTAAATTTAATATTTTTTAATCTATGACTTCAAGGTTGGTGGAAGTGATCAAATGGGTAACATCTCAGCTGGACATGAGCTAATTAGTAGAATGATGAAACAAGATGTTTATGGTAAGGTCTTTTTATTTCTCATATATTTATGCAAAAATTTAAAAACAATGTGTGATTGAGAATATTAAAAGTACTTTTTGATGCAGGTTTGACACTGCCATTAGTGACAACAGAGGAAGGTGATAAATTTGGCAAATCAGCTGGAAATGCCCTATGGTTGGATGGGAAAAAAACTAGTCCATACAGTTTGTACCAATATTTCATCAGGACTAAGGACTCAGATGTGGAACGGTTACTGAAGCTCTTCACTTTCTACAGTATGGGAGAGATCAAAGATATTATGTTTAAGCATAAACATCATCCGGAACAAAGATATCCACAGATGTGCTTAGCTGATCAACTTACTACTTTGGTGCATGGAGGTAAAGTTCATATTTACAGTAATCTACTATTCAGTTCCTATTCACTTCTACAAAGCATTGTAAACATGTCACTTTGCTAATTAATTTGCTCAAAATGCAATTAGCCATGGTAAATTACAAGCTCACAGTATTCACAATTGCTTGGTAACATCAACATGACATTATAATGTGTATGAGACAAGACTGTCTTTTGAATATTTCTTTTAATATGTTACAGAGGAAGGTCTAACACGAGCTCGACAAGCCACCAATGCAATATACAGTAAGGATGTAAAATCTCTAGTGTCACTAAGCGCATCGGATTTAGAACAAGTGTTTGATAGTGCACCCGTCACAAAACTACTCCTGTCGCCCGGCATCACTGTGCTTAAGTTAGGAATGATGGCCAACTGTTTCCCTACAGAAGGTTAGTACAATTCTTTTAATTATAAGTTATTGAAGAATCCCATTTGTTATATTTTCAGCTAATTGTGTCCATCGGTTCTATTATTAAAAATTAATTCAATCTTTTTCTATTTAAGGTGATGCTATGAGGATAATTGAAGCAGGTGGCTTCTATATAAATCATCAAAGAATAAAAAATATCAATGAAGTTATCACGGAATCTGCACACATTCTACCAAATTTAATATCATTACTCCGAGTTGGGAAACGGAATTATTACATAGTGAAGTGGCAAACATAAAATAAATGTATGTATATAAAAATTAAATAAAAAACATGAATTATCGGAATATAATCGTTATAATTACTTACAACAGAAGCTTGTATACTTGCAGTATATAATAAAATGCGTATCACATAAACGTCGTAAATACTACATAACATAGTTTAGCCTAGAGTTATAGTCACTGTAATAGCGCTGCTAAAATAATTAACTAATGCACTGTCAAGTTATAAAATATCATAAAAATATGGCTACACATAATACAACTCGTTACGTTTTGTGCATCGCCCCATCATGGACTCCGGACTGTCAATTCTTCCCTAATATCACAAGGCAGTATCGTAACAACTCAAGTACAATACCCCATGGACTGATGTCACTCAGTACAATACAAAAGCTTTGCTGTGACATCACTTATATATTGAAATAATGATGCGTGTACTTATAAATATAAGATTAAAAAAATATTTGACCCATACTATGCACTATTGATTTCTATTTGCACTAGTAATACTCGATTATCAGCCGATTCCTATGATTTATTTCTAAATAGAGGGCATCAGTCTGCGATTTTTTAAATCGTTCATCTTAATTTTAGCGGCAAAGCATTTTGCGACCGTTTTTAATTTTATATTTCTACCAATACTGCATTCAAAGATTTAAATACATATACAAGGACACTTTACTTATACAATATATAGAAATAAAGTGTAAAATGCAGAGAATATATTACGAGTACCCAGCCTCGTTACTTTAATATTTCAATGAAATTGCCGAAAAACCTCTAAATTATTATTTTTAAATATTAATAAGTGAAGATAATTTTGCTGTCACATGGACTATGGTAAATGCATCGTCATTATGCTTGATAACACGAATAGATGTCAAATATTACTCAAACAATAAAGGTACAAGTTATAATGGAACATCCGTCACTCATGTATTTAAATCTCCGTATGTATTCGTGCGCGTTCACTAAGTAGCACGTTAGCCTTTACATTTTAAAAGTATACGAAAAAAAATCAATATAAAAGAATTCAAAATTTGCATTGATGAATTTACATATTAAAAGCTTCGTTCTTTTGTATTTAAGGCCTTAAAAATTTGGTTATAAAATCAATTCCATACTCAATTATATGTGCACATACCCACATTGTTAGCATGAAGGCGAACAAGCCTCATGCTACAACTTGCAGCGTGGCGCGACGCCGCATGCGTACAGTAGGGGGCGGACTAGAGGTCTGTACTCTCATGGTGCGGCGGGGAGAGAGGCGGCGCTACGGGCGGTGGCGGCGCGGGCACCATTGGCCGTGGCGGACGAGCGCGCGGCGACAGCGGCGTCTCCGTGATACTGCCCTCCGATTGCGACAGTTGCCGACTGGCACCTAGACTCTTGGGCTCCTCGAGCTCGGCGTCCTTGCCGCCGGAACTGTGAGTTCTTTGGACGGTGTTGCGCGCGGGTTCCTCGGGCGCGGGGTCAGTATGCGCACCACCCACCTGGATGACGGTGGGGTGCTGCTTGTCGACGGTGTATATGTGCGTGCGCTCGAGTGTTGTGGGAGCGATGTCCGCATTGTCGGCGGAGGTGCGCGCGCGGAAGCTCTGCGGGCGCAGCGTGGCGGGCCGCTCGGGCACCGCGGGTTTGTGCCGCAGCTGCACGTCGGCGCCCTCCGCCTCGCCCGCTCCCGTCCCCGGCAGTATGGTGCGCGGTGCAGCTACGGGTCGGGGCGGCGGCTGGCCCGTCGGCTTGGCCGTGATCTGTATCCTCGTGGGGCCGCCTTTGCTCTCCGCGCCGAGGGAGGCGGGGCCGCTGCTCGCGTCGCCTATCACTTTCATTCTACCCACTATGCCAGTTGTGGCCGTGACGTTTTTAACAACCAATGTCGACTCTTTATCTCGATTCTCTATCGGTTTCAAACTGTCCAATTTCTCCTTCTCCAGCTCCAGGCTCTGTCTGCGGATGTCGGTTAAGTTTTCGCGACTGCCGCTCTTGGCCGCCTCGTCCTTGAACGCCTTGCTCTGTCTATACGTTGATCGGTTGATCGTCTGCACGCCGGTGATGACTTTACCGGTTTCTGAGATCACGGGCCGCGGCGGCTTGGCGGGCTTCTCGGTGTCGACTTTGGCGGGGTGTTGTTCCTTTGTACCGTCAACGACCTGCGTTTGCGCCTCCGCCTTTTGCTTACTTTTATCCGGCGTGAAGTTGGGAGGTACCGGGGCTTTATTTTTCCGTCTCATAGTCGGTTTGGGACTTCCGTGCGGTGGACTAGATTGGTCGGACAGGGAGCTGTTGGACTGAGCTTTTTTGATATCGTTATCTAATAATATAAGGCTAGTGTCATGACTGTTGCTCCGCGAGTGGCGCCCGGGGCCGTCCGGCTCCTTGTGGTGCGCGGGCTGATGGTTGTAGTCGAACATGGACTTGCTCATGGAGCTGTAGTCGCCGTTCGACTGATCCTGTCCGAGCGCCGCGGTCTGGTTGTAGCCGTGGACGAAGTTGGGGCTGAAGCCGTACTCGCACTGATCGGGCAACAGATCCTCTTTGGTAAACGTCACGAAGAAGTTGATCTCGTCTTGAAAGAACCAGTCTGCGTGTTTGATGAGCAACTCGACGACGCAATTGACTGCACTGGTGATGTACATGTCGAGGGTGCTCTCGTTGGCGGCCCACAGCAGGTTGGGCGCTATGACTATCGCCAGGTTGGACGGTGTCATTTTGTTTGTGCTTTGATTTTGTGTCAAGGCAGACAAAAATTTGATGAGATACCTAAGGTTTTGGTAGTTGTGTGGGGGCAGGAGATGTATGGCGTCCCAGACTGCGTTGAGGCGCGCCTGCTCTGCGTGCTGTCGCGAGGCGCTGATGAAGGTCTCGTAGAGGCGGTATGTGAGCAGCGGCTCCGGCAGCTCGCGCAGGTATGACTTGAGCACGGAGGCGACCACGTGCATGTCGCGGTAATCGCGCGGCAGCGGCACGTTGAACAGACCCGCGTCCAACGACAACTTCATCCTTCTTACCTTTGACAAACCTAGAAAATAAAATGTACATAATGAAAAAAGTAAACAAAAAAAAACAATAAAAGAAATGGTCGAAAAATAAAGAATAAATAGACCATAATTAAACAAGGAATTTCTAATTTAAAGCTTATAATTATAGTATGAATTAGTCATTGTTATTTTTAAATATGAGAATCGGACGTGCATATCTAGTAAACAATATTTTCACGCTAAACAACCGAAAATAGTAACAGAGTAACTCACCACCAGCAATCCTAAAGAGTCCTTCCTCGTTAAGGGCCAGTTCATGCAGTGCGCATACACACAGCTCCAAGGGGAAGGCTATCGTTCTGCCTGTTACACGCAAGTGCTCCTCCAACGGATATCCAAATACTGGCTTCACAGAGCTGTCATCTGTAAGTACACCCTAGAGGTTCAATACCATATTGGTAATTGTGTACATTCCAAATGTATGATAAACAAGAAACTAAGCCTAACAAATTATATAGAACAAATAAATAATAAAATACACATATTAATAGTTAAAAATAAAAGAATTGCGTAAAAATTGTCATTATTAAGGGAGTGATGACTGAAATTAAAGATAGATCAATTTGGACGACAAAAACTGGAGCATTAACCCCACATAGAGTTAGGATAAGGACAAAAAAAAACTGACTTTTATTAAAAAGAAATCAAACGTCAAATTCAGAGTATCGTCGTCGTCTCAACTTTGTGAGACCCAACTGATTCCTTTGTGAGAACATTTAATGGTGACCTTTATATGGGCTTAAAAAAAATTAATGAATTTTGAACACACATTTGTGTTATAACATGAATTACTTATCATTATAAGTAATTCATGTTATAACTAACTTTGTTAGTTCATTTTAATTGGCCTATTAATTACTTGTTCACTCCTCAGAATTGATATGTCTCACATATTAATTAATAGTGATCAACTTCTACTGTCTATGAGATAATTGATTATAGTGTGTGTGTGTGTCCACTGTAGAAGTACCTATAGAAATATAGTCATCCCACTCATTCTCTAAGAAAAAAAGAGACAACAGAATGTTTTTGTACTAATGACGCAAACCTCTTTGTGAAGTTTATCTTACTAATATTGTAAAAGCGTATGTTTGGATGCGTGAACGGATGTTTGTTAGAAGGTATCTGCAAAACGGCTGCAAATTTGGCAAAGTTAGAACATAGTTTGGAATAAACATAGGCTATTAAGTTTTTGGTTTTAATATTGCGCAGACGGAGTTGTGGGCGACAGCTAGTTTAACATAGCTAGCTTTAAAATAGTTTTAAGGAAAATGTAATATGAAATTGTTATTCTATCTTAAATAGCAATAGCAAACAATGGTCAATTACAGTTTACTTTAGACCAAGTGATAGTGAACTTATCTCTTAAGTGTCATTAATGACAACAAATAGGTGATAGAGATAAGAGAACAAAGAATTAATAGATCTTTACCCAAATATTACAGTAATTAGTCATTATCAGATTAAATAAAAAAATATTTCAATATAAATACAAACAATTACTGTATTTGTTTTAATACAAGAGCAACAAAACTCTTGTCAGTTACCTAGTGGGTAAGCAAAGATTTCAAATTTCCATTATAGGGGGAATCCATCTCCCATATCATCCATCCACTTACATACTTATTGGTTTGGGTGCTCTTAATACTATATTAGTACCTTACCAATTTAGTTGAATTGTTTGTAACTTAGACTTATTAAAAAAAGCAAACGAAACTTACTGATAAATCTCTCAAGTTCAGGGACGGTGTCTTGCAAGGAATGTAATGCAGACTCATGGTACGCTCTTTGCAATTTAACATACTGCAACAATGTGTGCGCGAGCTGCGCTTCTTTGGCCACTAGCGCGAACATGTCTGCCGCAAGAGCGTCCCGGGCCGCCTCCACTCGAGTTCCCGCCTCTTCCAATTCCTCTCTTGCTGCATTCAACTTTGCTGGATTTTCCTCTTTTTGACGCTCTAGATTCTACATAAAAACATATTACACTTCAGAAATTGTTAAATATATGCATTTATTGAAATAAGAAACATTCAGAACCTTTCAATTTTCACACATGGAATGTTAATGTACTCCTTGAATACATAAACAATGAATTGCTGGCAATAAAAATGTTAAACCCTACTTTCTACTACATCTTATTGTTTTTATATTAATTGTACTGAGTATTCTCTTTGTTTCAAATATTATTATGAGATTTGTAAAGAGAAAGAATTCCTTTAATTTTGTTGCTTTACACATTTCAGGTTACATTCTTTTCACAAAAAGAAATCTTATAACTTTATGTGCAAACGTTTGCTATTATATGTTTATTCAATACTATCACTGTCCGCCCACACTGCATATAGTATTGACATTGATATGTTACATAAATATCCCAGATATAATGAGTAAAGCAGTGGACAATATTGATAACAATTGTGTTTTTATCTAGAAAATTTTCGATGTAGTTGTAAATAGATAAAAATGATAAGTATCCATTGTTTTTTTAAATTGAAATATAGTGATTAGTTAACACTGTTCATGGCGATTCTTTAGTTATGAAAATGAATAAGTAAAATAATATGCTTACATGATATTTGCTAGTTGCAGATTCCTTCTCACTAATCAAACGGCTTAATTGTTTCTTTGCCTTCATGATGGCAGGAAGGTCTTGATCACTGATGGCTGCCAATGGTGCACAAACTAACTGTTCAACTTTTAACTCATGCTCAGCTATTTCGTTAGCAAGGAATTTTTCTGTTTTACCTGAAACGTTATTATACTTTAAATTTATTTCCAAAGTTATTATTCATAAAAAAAAGGCAAAACCAATTTATATTTTAATAATTTCTTATATACTACTAACTTTTCCCTTGTCAGGACACAAAACCAAACAACTTAGGGACAAAAGGAAAACTTTATGCAGCCACATCAATGTACAACCATAAATTATTTATTTAAAGTATTGTCTGTCTGTAAAACTGTAATCCACATAGGATAATATGCAGGAAATTTAATCAAACAATATAATCAAATGCATTATTTTGGATAAATTTAAATACGAACTATCTTCTAATACAAAACTTACCACATTCATACAGGATATACTTCATAATGCTATCATCGTCATCAAAGTTACTGGCTTCACACATAGACAAGCCAAGCAAATATTCAGGTAGCTTTCTAAGTCTCTTTTCTCGGGCTGCAGGATCTTGGCCCTGAGTGTTACCAGCACAAGTGGCTAGTCTCTTTGTTATCAAGTGTAAGGCATTTCGGAGATGTTCAACTTTCCTATCGGCGGTTTGCAGTTCATCTGTTAAAGCTTCGCCTTTACCAGACCTAGTATAAATGAATTAGCAAATTTACAATTTTATATTTGATGTTACAACTTAAAATTTGTTAATCCTGAACTGACAGTTTCCTTACAAGTACATAGTAATATTAAAGACACCTATGACTTCTAGTTCGGTTGATTACATGTTCATACTTAAGAATCTTATCTGGTGATAGATAAAAATGGTACCTCGAAAATGTTTGATCGGCGAGTTGCTTCACCCTGTAGAATTGTTTCTTCATTTTAACTTATTCTGATGGTTTTAGTACAGCGACAAGGTCATTGGACTTAGTCAATAATAAAACGATCAAGAATCGCCGAAAAGAACGTCGCTAATGTCAGCACGTCAATGAGATCATCCTCATTTACCAAAGTTAGAGTCAGCTTAGCCAAATGTCCATTACAAAAGTTGTTCAATAAGGCACTACATTTCCATAATTCACAAGACAAACACGAAACCGTCAATTTTATTGTTAAATTTTGTGTACGCGATATTTATATTCGAAAAATATAATGAATGAGGAAAATAAAAACACAGATAAGAAAAGGTAAAATAGAACAACTTCAAACCAACCATAGGCAACAGACAATAAGTTGCTATAAGAAAGTTTTAGAAAACTTTATTTGGCTACAGGTAGCAAGGTATATAGAAGAAGAAGTCGAAAAAGTAATTAAAACGCATTGTTTGTTAAGGACTCTAGAAGCCGTGTAATTATCTAAACCTTTAAATATCGCGTGTAAACAATTTGACAATAATAAAATTCTTCTATAAAAAACTTACGTCAAACGGAAAGGCCATGTGACGTTAAATATGACGTTTAAATGTCAACGTCAAATTTGATGTTTTCTTTTTATTTACATATTTATCAATATTTACATTATCATAAGTGCTGGTGGTGGTACTGGTAGTTAAGTTTTACATTTCACTTGAAGCAGTAGTTAATGCACGTACGCATAAGAACGAAAACCTTTAAATGGTTTAGAAATTTTTATTGGTACTAGGCTGTGGTGGGAGATGGAACAATTGGAGAATGGAATGAATATATTATTTAACTTTGCGAGTCAGTTGAGACCGATATCCCCTAGTCGATTGTAGTCTCTAGTTGCAACTTTCAAATTATTAAATGTGTCGTGCCACATATTTCTAATTTTTACTTCTTTGTGTTTTGATATATTACGATAATTTTAATTCCATAGTAAAGATGGAGCGAAAGTTTTTCAACGTTATTTTACTCGGTTTCGGGTTCATGTTTGTTTTTACTGCATTCCAGACTATGGGCAATATAGAGGTGAGTTTAATATTACAATATATCCTGCTAAGTAAACATTTTTTAAGGTAACAATAAGTATACACTTTCACAGTTCAACCTCCATATTAAAACAAAGCTGTTCTTAACCATTGCATAAAATAATTATTCTTACTTTTTAAAACTATCTCAATGTTAATAAGTATCAAACTTTCATACATAATTAATTGACTATTTTAATTAAAGCTTAATTTTTATGTTACATGTAAATTCCATTTTTAAATCACAGCTTTTGTGTTCTATTTGAAAAAAATTTTTTTTTTTCATCATTATAAAAAATTTGTTACAAAATGTGAAAAAAATGGAAATATGTTTAACTGTTAAAAAACTAAGGGAAAGATTAATAATATGTATTTTATTCAAATAAGTTTAAACAACATGAAAGTTTAACTTCTATTTACTGCATCTTATAAATTAAGTGTTGGAATACAATAAAAAAATATAAATAAATTTATTATTATTTAGTGACATATAAAGGGTAAAGTAAATGGTAGATAATCTATCATTGTCAAGATGTGCCACTAACATGGGTCCACTTTATTGCCTCAAGTAATGTTTCTTATGCAACTTTAAATGAGAATTTGAGAGCATTGTACAACATTCACAGGTCTAAATAGTTATATAATAACATTTTTTGCCATACAATGAATGTATATTATGTATACATAAGTGTGCAATACTTTAAATTATGTATTGCTTCAAGTAACAGTGAAATAGTTAACCACAGTTTGGATGGGTAAATAAAAAATAGAGGTGTTCTATATTCAAATATTATAGGTTCATTTATCATTAATAATGTAATAGAATAATAGAAGTTTAGAATAGTTTTTTTTTCTTTTTATAATTAACAAAGTTAATGGTATTCATACAGATGTATTTTTTATATTTAATATTGAACAAAAGGCAAAAGCTTTGGCTACAATTATTTACAAATTTGAGATTAAGTTCCAAACAAAATTTACGACCACCATACAAACTACCTTTTTATAACATACATTAATTAATATTTTTATCACCAGAATTTTATGAACATATTTTCCTTTGAATTTTTTAATTTTTTTTAATCAATAAAACATAATCCCGCCAATTTTGACGAGGAAGCTATGGACATGGTTGTTATTAACAATATTTTATTTACTTATTACTACTCATGTCATAAAGATTCGTAATAATCGTTCATGTAATAGAAAGGCGTATCTCTAGTGTACTTAACAATTGTTCTATAAAGTGTTTATAGCTAGACTAGCTGTCGCCCGCGACTCCGTCCGAGCGAAATAAAAAAAAACATAATAAGTAGCCTACGTGTAATTTCAGACAACATGTGTGGCAAATTTTATTAAAATTCGAGCAGCCGTTCCGAAGATACCTTCAAACAAATATCCATTCATCCAGACAAACATTCGCATTTACAATATTAGTAAGATTGTCTTGAAGTTTAAGTTAATACCAGATAAAAAGTATTTTATATCAGATTTGTGGCGCACTGTTAATTTCTATACATTTACTGAAAAACTAAATTAAATGTCATGTTCAAGCGTAATATTAAAAAAAAATACAATAATTGCGATAACCTTGAACTATGTTATCATTGCTATTGTTTAAGCTAACGCGACATTATCTGTGTCTAGTACGAATGATGAATTAAAAAAAAAATTGACAAAGTGATTGTAAAAAGTTTTCGAACAATTTAATCTATTATATATATTACTTCGTTTATTATGCATACGTGTTTGTATCGTTGATAGATAACGATTTGGCAAATGGTATTCAATAGATTTAATAGATTTTCTAGTCAGTTCAAATAGTTTGTCCTAAAAGTACTTTGGCTATTTACGTTATTACAATTTGCTGTTACCTTTTTGAATCAAAAACCTTGTTTTTTTATTTGTGTAAAAAAAGTTTTTGTTTAATTACTTTTAAAGGTACTTTGTATTAAGTATTTTTAAAACATACAGGATGTCCTGGCGGTTACCCCTGATTTCGTCACCGCGGAATAAAAAAATAAAATAATCAGCCTATGTCACCCCATGGGTGTATGATTTAGATTTCTAAAACGGAAAGAATTTTTTAAATCGGTTCACTAATCTCGGAGCCTATTCAATGCAAAAATCAAATCTTTGCTCTTTATAATATAACTAATGGGCTAAAATTGGAAGATATGAAAAATTGTTGGGTATTTTTTTGATTATAAGCGAAAGTATAAATGTGTCATGTTTACTTGGACATGTTTTCAGTTTATAATCTAAACAATTTAAATACTCTTATTATTATCCAAAAGTGTTTAGATGTTATCACTGTTTATAGTCGATTGAGTCAAGGATAAGTACAGTATTTAGGTCAATGCAGATTTGTTAGGGGAGATATTTACTTTTCAAGGGTCTTTTTCAATAACAGGTCAAGTCGAGATAACAATGCTTATCTTTTATGCGTAATTTTGCTACAATAGATAAACATAAGTTTGTCATTGATTTAGAATAGTCTGAAATGATAGGTTGCATTTCAACTGTATTATACTCAAAATGGTTATCATAATATCTGATTATATGATCTGATGTTATCGTTGATTCTGATTTGATTAAAACAGTTGGACAGACAGCAAGGACTCAACTGCCTTTGGGTTTTTCTGATATAACATTCAGTGTCACTGACTTCACAATCATAGGAAAAAATATAGTCGACTAGATCATGTCTAAGAATTGAAATAAAATTCGACCATATTATACTCTTATTTTCCTTGTTGTCTTACTAATATTATAAATGAAAATGTTTGTATGGATGGATAAATATTTCTAAGAAGGTATCTCCAGTACGGATGCAAGCATCTCGCTGACATTTGGTACAGATATAGAACATAGTCTGTAAGAGCACATAGGCTACTTAAGCATTCCTTGACGGAGTATACTACGGCAACAACTAGTATAGTAATAAACACTTCATTTGTAAGTACTATTACATCGAGTGCATTACTCCTTATTTGTTACAAGAAGATAACTATTGTATGTGATCAAAATGTTAGACAAGTCCTAACAGCTTTTTATTAGGTCATTCACTTTATAGTACTTTACATTTAATGTACCTAGTATAAATAAATGCATTAGTATGGGTAAGTAAAGTCGAGAATTTCGTAAAATATCGAACAGGTAAACCTGTTGTAACGTAGTGGTTTTAGCACTGAGCCTTGAACTATAAGTGATAGATTAGAAGGAACGTGTCAATGTTTCGAAATTGAACGTTTTTGCTGTGGTACCCAGTAATTGTTTTTTTTTTCTTGGTCTTACTACATCTTAAAACTGTAGTATAAAGTTAAATGTTTTCTTTTACAAACAAACCTATAATTAATAAGCAGTTTGAAAGATATTACTAAAACATGTTTCCATATGGAAATAAAAGGATATACTATTATAGTTATGCTTAAAAATTGTTTGCTATAGTTTAAAATAAATATATTAAATGTAAGTATATGCGACGAAAGATGATGCTAACATTAACTACGTAAATGGTGATTATTGGGCAACGAATGTCTTTATCGCCATATTGTTGTGATTTCGAAACAATAAAACCATAATCCTGCTTGCAACATTAAGTACCGCTTGGTAAATTGCAACACTCACGTTAATCACATTGACAGATAATATAAAAATGGTAATATGGCAGCTTTCGTGCGATTTTTTAGGTTAACCGAAAAAGGATTGTTTACATCCCACACGTTCGCATCTCTTCGATTTTGTAAGATGCCACTTAAAGGTCCTTTTAAGATGCAACGAGGTTACAGATTTTAATTTATGACATCAAATAACATAAACTCTTAATGTACTTTATTACACTTGAGTACCTTGTTCTGAATTTTCACAAGGCGCACCACTTACTTATTCATGTAGGGAAAACGAAAATAATTTATTTATTTAATAACTTAGTACATTCTATTTATTAGAATAAATTGTAAATCCATTAGAGCTTGATAACTTTGACAAACTTGCGTTTTAACATTTGCATAGACAATATGCAATGTTTATATTTGTCTTTTTTTCGTTTATACCTGTATGTCAATATTTACCTCGCTTTAAGTTTCTCATAGAGTTAAAAAGGCATTATTTTATTTAAAAAAAATACTGTCCATCAATTGACTGACACAGGCTGATTATGAGGATAAATATGATGAAATAGAAACTCCATCGCTTCCAAATTCAAATATTTATCTAATCTATGTTTCCACAGAAAACCATACTGGACAGTATAACACAAGATGACCCTTCGTTCACTGGTGATGGGTACACCTCGTTGGCCATCATCTACGCCACCCTGGCGATCTGCAACTGGCTGGCGCCCTCCGTCATTACCATCACAGGTCCAAGAGGCGCGATGTTAATTGGCGCCTTTACATATTTGTAAGTTTATATTTATTTTGGTGACAAAATCCACTTAGTGTAAGCAGCTACGTGCAGCAATCTTCTTTCTTGCTATATCTTACTGTTTTACTAATACGAATATTTGGATGGATGGATGGATGTTTGTTATAAGGTATCTCAGGAACGGCTGCATGGATCTCGCCGAAGCTTTGCCATAGATGTAGAACACGGAAGAACCCATAGACTACTATTTTGTTTTAATTCCGCACGGACGGGCCGCAAGCGATAGTTAGTAAAGTAATAAAGAAGTTCAAAATCATCGCAATATAAGTAGACAAAGAATCAAATACGATGTTAAAAATAATTTACATTTTAACGTGGGAAAATGGTAATGACTATCACATGTATCTGGTCATTCTTAACAAATTGAAAATAAAATAATATTATGGTAACACTTAGAAATATTAAGAACAGATCTCATTAATATATTCGTCTCTTTGATTCAATTATTTCTCGGTTTTTGTTTCCGTCTATTGTTATATGTACTAGTAATAACAATAACTCAATTACTTATAAATATTCAATTCTGTAGGAAGCTAAATTGTCCAGTTTTCCTTTATTACCTAACTGTCTGGGCCTTCAGCAAGTGACCGACGATTGTATAGATAACAACTATCGTTACACGAACGTTGTCGCTCTTACGACATTGGTTTTGCAATATAATTTACCGAAAGGCTATAACCAGTCTTTTAGGGACATTTTCGTACAGTACACATATAAAACAGTTTTTGGGTTGTCATTGTATATAAGGAAAGTGTCTTCAAATTTGTCGGAAAGACATTAAATGTTTAAAAAAAATAATGGATCGTATACCTCATATTTTATTTGAGCAGGTGGAATATAAAAAAAATGTTTGCCTTTTATTCAAATACTATTTTAAAAGATATTGGCGCCAAAAATGTCAATGTCTGTACACCTTCGTACGTTAATTAACGGTAATTTAGTTTCGTCATTTCTGAACGAAACAGTTCTGATGGATAAGATTTACTTATTTCTAGCGATACTGTACAAATTGTCTTCTAAGTAGTGTATAAATATATACATAATGTAATAAAGACTAAGATTTATGTACACCTGTGTATTAGTTTACTTGCTATCATTGTCTTGCAAAATATTTGCGGCTGCGCAGTTGTCGACATTTAGTCGACACTGATCGGATCTCGGTTCGCTGTTACATCAGACAAATACTTTGCGAGCATCCTACTATGACGTATTGCACGCTTTGTAATTATTATTGTGCTTATTATGCGTTTCCACTGTCGAAATACAACATGTTATCATCACTGTCATTTTTTTTAACACTCAGAGACTTGTTTAAATATAAGTTAAGGTAATAGAATTTCAAGGTCATTCTATGCTAAAGCATGATTCCAAATTCTAAATAAATGAGACAGATATTACGGGAATTGTTTAATTGACGCACCCAGTAAACCTTTACAAGTATTTTGCGTTCATGAAAAAGCATTCGCATTCCATATCTACCTTTCCATCTCTGTTTCTCTGTCCATTGTGGAATTTTATAACATTCTCTGTTTGATTGTAAAACTTTTTAGACGGTAGGCAAGTTTTGCTTCAGTTTTGATACACACGTATAACCAAGTTTGAAAGGACATGCTATCTATATAACTTATTTTATGGTTCCATTAAAGTAAATATATTCAGTCTTTATTTGATATTAACTAAAAAAAGTATACGCGTCGAGATCCTGCATATTGCATATTAATTGACGCACGTGATAACATGTTGCCGTTTTTTGTTTTATAATGCTACATATATTAAAAAGAACAATAGTTTGCTCCCAAAATAATTATTAAACCAGAATTGATACGTAGTCTTACTAAACTTACTTCTTACTAATTATAAAGTCGAAAGTTTAGATGGATGGAAGGATGAATGTTACTTAAAAGGTATCTCCAGAACGGCTCATGAACTAGTTAGAACATAGTCTGGAAGAACACATAGACAACAACCTAAGTTTTTTTTTATTTTCTAGGAGTCGTTTCGCGGGTCACAGTTATTATAAACTAGCTGTCGCCCGCGACTCCGTCCCCGTGAATATATAAAAAACTTAATAATAGATAATATATTTTAAGATTGTAGTGTAACTGGTACATAATATATTGTAAATGTAGGATTAATTTCACCAGTATTGGTGCGTGAGGCGACTCAAAGACCGTATCTTGCCATCAATGCGGGTGATATGCACGTTGATGAATGACACGCGCTAAATAACATTACATTACGCTCTTTGAATGTACACATAGTCATTACGACTTCACTTTACGTAGTGTGCTATCCGACACGTGCTTTGGCACGTCATAAACAATAATACTTTATTCCCAGACCTGCCCACGACTTCAATGGCTTATAATTAAAAAAAAACTGTAGGTTATCAGCCATGCTATCCTGTATCAGCCGTCTAGAGTTACGTGGTCACAATTGTCTATACAACCAAATTTTCGCATTTGGTTGTGATCGTGACTATATGTTGCTTAACTTAATTGAGTCGTTTTCCTTAAATAATTAATTACTAGGAGTTGCTACATTTGCTTTATTTAGATAAAGGACTCGGCAACATTTTTTTCTTAATGATCCAGGTTTCGAAACACATTTAGGATAGAGTTAAATTTAGTTTTATAAGGGTATAATTATTTCAATTTAAACAACTTTAACGAACTTTTAAATTGGATTGAAAAAAACTGTTGAAATTTATAATAAGTGCTTAAAATGTTTTTACTATTCAATATTTTTCTTTTACCCACCATATTAGTGTATTTTTACATTTGCCATTCATCATCAGCTCACTATACGTCCCCACAGAGGGGCTCGGAGCCTACCATAAGTTAAGGATGATTAGGCCATAGTCAACCACACTGGCCCAGTCCGGGTTGGTTGACTTCACACATATCTTTGAATTACTTCTCAGATATGTGCAGGTTGCATCACGATGTTTTACTTCACCGTAAGAACGTCGGATTAATGTACATATGTAAATCGGAAATCGAACAACTCATTGGTATAAGGCGGGATTCGAACCCAGGACCTGCAGATTGCAAGTCAAGTGCTTGACCCCTGAGCCACCGACGCTCTCAATTTTAGCTTTGGAGTAAGTATAAATATATTATGAAGTGCCCGATCCAGCTAAAAGTGCGTGTTAAGACACAATGACATTGCATACCAACATTTCGATAACATTCTTTAGCCTTGGTGGTACGGCCTTGCTTGAAGCTGTTACTATTTTAATAACTTAAACAATACAAATTGAGCTAATTTTATTATAATAGAGTGTGGTTGCCTTAAGTCTTTAGAATAACTAGGGTCATACCATTATTTGAGGGTACAGGAAATCTGCAGAATAAGTCAGTTTTTTGCAATGTTACTATAGGTAAATTGATAAATTATTTGTAGTTGTGTGAAAAAGTGAATTCATCTAATAATATTATATTTTTTTAAAATTATCTAATAGCAACATTATTAAACTATTTTTGGGTTAGTATGGTTTTTAGTTTTCGAAAAGAATATTTTACTGGCAACATTATTAGGTTGTAAAGCAAACACAGGTTGAGGAATTTAATTTAGTGTCACTGATCGCATAGGCGTTGGGCCCCAAAACGTTCACACATCTTCCGTTATTTTGGAGCTGCCACTAGCATTTTAATTTGTTACTGATGCGACAGCTAGGTACAAAATAAAATATCAGATCGAATGTAAATGAGAAAGATGTAAAAGTTTTTAATTTAATGATAATGATTTAATTACATAATTTTTTTCACAAAATCTTCTATGATGTGAATATGGCTTTTTGCCGTTTAAAGTATGCTTTGCGTTCAATGACATGTAAAAAAGTAAGAAGTAAAGGTTTTTTATCATGCAAAGACAACACCACATGCCATTCAAAATATTCCTCAGTTTGCTTATTGTCTATGTACAGATTTTCTTTGTGTTCTGAAGATTTACGAGTATATTATTTATGTTATTTATTTACCTCGACTATGCAGATATCGAAGAAAGATGTTATGTGTCATTCATGCAGTATGCTGTCCACGTCTGTCTTTTTATCGCAAATGCTTATCAAATGTATTCCTAGCTACCTGTGTTTGGTTTTATACGTGTGGTAACTTTTTCTTTTAACATTATAATATAAATATCCAGTATTTGCGCTTTACCGCCTTGCGAGTGCAATGTATTGATCTACATAGTGCGGGACCTTTATATCACCGGTGCACAATCAAGGCTGACAACTTTTCGTTACCGTCGGTTTCTACTGCCGAAACACGTGGACAAAAACATATTGTCATCCTACTTATTCTCTTTGAAAATATAGAGATATGTGTATTAGCGTATTAGCAATGGAAACCTTGAAATGTTTGTGTTTAAATTAATATACTTGATCAATATTCTGACATTTATATTGGGTATATTCTTTATTAAAGTATAATTACCGGCGGTTTAGTGGGTGTGTCACATGTCGTGTAACCGGATTTTTGTAGTAGTAAATCTTGAACACTTACGTTTACTTTGTAAATCTATTCGGTGGTTTATACTACAGAAAAACCGGTACAAATAATATTCTTTCTTGCTTAGGACTAAGCAGTCTCTTGTTGCTTATCGTACTTCTTATTTAATATTATAAATGAGAATGTTTAGATGGATGGATGGATGGAGGTTCACTTGAAGGTATCTCCAGCACGGTTCCATGGAACTCGCTGAAATTTGGCATAGATGTAAAACATAGTACGGAAGAACACTTAGGCTACAAATTAAGTTATTTTAATGCTGAACAGAGTCGCAGGCGACAGATTCAATAAGCTTAAGATTTATAAGCTACGTTTGCTGATTTCAATTAGGTTTTATTTGAAAAACTACTCAATTTGTGTTTATTGAATCCAGTCGCTATATGACCTAAAGTCGATTACTGGCTATCGAGAACGTTGTTTTGTTGTGGAGGAAATTTCTTGAAGTGTGACCCATTTCTAGCGAACAAACAGTTTTATCACTTGTTTTATCTCCCGTGTCACAAGGGTTGGATGTAATCAGGCTTATGCAAGCAGACAATTTGCAGACGCTCTTCGGAATGTTTTTTATTGTAGACCTTGATATTTGACCTTTTTTCTCTTGCTTACTTTTATATATCGGGTTGTACTTGACCTCAATTTGTATTTTATTGTAGCTATAATTATAAGCTTTCTTGTATTTTTATCCAGTTGAGAGGAATAGACATGTTTCTGTGTGATTTTTATCACGTGGTAAAAATAGAAAGTAAACCGATCCAGATAAATAATGTCCTTCAGGATTTCTGGCTGCAAATTCGTTGCCTATGACCGGTTAATAAAATTCTGTCTTTAAAGCAACGAAGTGCAAATAGGCACTATTGGTACTTATCCAATCGTATTTTCCTGATTTGTATGCCAAACATACGACATTTATATGTAAAGTTTTCCACTAGTATTTAGTAGAGGTGACCGGGTGTGGTTGAGCGACCTTTTCTGGACATTTTCTGCACATTAAAGCTAATCTACATCTATTTATACATTATTATTGTGGTAACTTTGAAAGGGCACAGAATTTTTTAAGCGTACAATGGCCCCACTTGTATACACATTTTTAACTTCATCTATATAGGCAAATTAATCGATGGGTTGTGATCATCGCCAGCGGGAGCTTTGTCGGTGAAGATTAGATCAGTCTAATATTTTTATTAGTACGTATTTAGTTGTTCTAAGCAAGTATAGATGGATTGCGTGAAAAAGGATATGCGTAAGAACGGGGTTAATTCAGATAAGACGGCTGATGGAGTTGTATTGAGGAGTAGTACATACTATGCAGATCTTCCATAGGGATAATGGGAAGTTGATGATTTAATTGTTCTACCATTCATCTCAACACATTTCTATGAAATCATCGTGTCCTGCGATATTATAAAATCTTTAAATATCAATGGACGAATATAAAACCTGAAATTAATTATACTGTCAAAAGTCGTCTTTTTAGCATAGCTATAATTTACTTTTATGTTTATTAACATATAAATGAGTTTGTGTTATGTTATTTTTGAAATTTACACTAATACTAAATCGTTAATATTTTTTTTACTCACAAACACGATTTATTGAGCACTTTTTTGTATCAAATAAATATTATCATAGCAAAGTCGCGATGAATACATATCCTGTTTCGAAATTCAACTTATCTCTGTACTGTATACTAAAATTTAATGTTTTTGACAAATAATGTAAATAAATAAAAACAGACAGTTTATATTAGTTGTCGTTGTTGTTTTTTTTTTCAAAGAATAAGGGTGATAATACTTTTGTGTGGGTGTGATGTGTGGTTATTACACTGTTAATACAACAGATAGATAGATAGCAAGTATTTTTTTTTTATTATTTGGAACAACTTACGACTACATACTGTATATATAATACATCAATATAATGTTATAGTAAGTAAGTATTGTACCCACAATTGTACCAAGTCGCTTGCCGGTTAAAATGCGGAAATATGTTGCCGTATCTACCGACCGGTTTTTATAGGGTTGTTGTACTGTTCTAGTCTTCCCGTTCTATTTATGCCCGTAAGACAATTTCCAATATAAATAACCTAACTTCTATGCAGGATATATGTTAGGATTTTCATGACGTTTTTGATCTTGCATACATTGCACAGGCAAACGTGATAATGCGTACGTTACTACAACAATACCCAGAGAAGTAGACAGAGAATACTTACCTCCATTTGGCTCGGTCCTGACACCTCTCTCGTTTCTTGGAAACTCGGATTTGCCTGTCGGTGGAAAACGTGATGCAGAAACTATTGTATATAAGCTACATAATGCTTATTTATTCAATCAGACAATCAGACACTATCAGCAAACGAGCGAGCGGCCACCTGAAATCGCTGAAATAGCGAAGTGACCGTAGCATATGCAATTGCATATGCGTTGCCTACCTTTAATCGGTGGAGGAGAGGATCCACAGAAAGAAAACATTTTCCCTTCCCATGCATCCTCTCATCCCGAAAGTCCACTTCCACTTCCCATCCTTTCCTTATAAAAAAGGGTGGGAAGGGAAAGAGGACTAAATTAGGCCTCCGGGACGCACACTCATCAGACGAAACGCGGAATTGCTTCCACTTCACGCCTGTCTTCTGTGTGGTCGTTGTATTTTACTGGGCTAGCCGGGCCAATTCGTGCGAATATGTTAAAGCGGGCTCTTCCCCTATATGTTTGTTCCTCGTGTTGTTAACCTGTTTATATATTTCCAGGTTCTTCATAGTAACATTCCTGTTCCCGCGCACATGGCTTCTGTATGTGGCGAGTGTTCTGATCGGCGCGGGTGCTGCCGCCATCTGGACAGGCCAGGGTAACTACCTAACACTCAACAGCGACGCTGACACCATCTCGAGGAACTCAGGCATCTTCTGGGCTATGCTGCAGTGCAGGTAACTTGAGCAATGATATTCAATTCAATCGTAGAGCGGACGATAGAAACTTTTTCCTAGAATTTGTCAGTGTCGTCTGGTGCAAATCACAACAAAAGTCACTTTACGTTGAAGGGGTTTTTAGACTTCTAGTTAGCTAGTAGTAACAAATCGTGTATCATGTTTTGTTTCTTATAGACGTTTACTTTATTTTGTTACAGTTTATTCTTTGGCAATTTATTCGTGTTCATAAAATTCCAAGGCAAGACTCACATAGATTTGGATACACGTAACGTAGTGTTCGGCGCGCTGACTGCGGTCTGTGCGCTTGGTATTGTGTTTCTGTTGCTATTGCGGCCCATCAGGCGCCCGCAAGTGCTCGATGATGTAAAGGTGAAATTCCAAGAGGTACCAATATATTGCACTTGCTTTATGTATTTTAACAATTCACTTAATCCTGTCCTAACAATGTTTTTTTAAAGTGTTGCAAAAAAGAACTTAAATATTTACTTTAAAAACGTTCCTCAACCTATGTATGTAATTAACTTCTATTCTACGAATCTTTTATCTGAACTATGCTTGAGTTACTTTTGATGCAATTTTTTTTTTATTATTTTAATTTGAAAATATTCGTACTTTCATTTATAGACTGATGTTGTGAACCACGAAGATGACGGCCCTATGGAGGCTTTCAAGGGTGCTTTGAAGTTATTCTGCACACGTGACATGATGTTCCTTAGCTGTACATTTATATACACTGGTAAGTATCCTTATTTCCAGCCATTATCTTGGCATGGTTTGCTAGGATAACTAAATTAAAAAGCGCTTTTATAATTGTATAGTATAAAAGTTTTCAGATATCTTGGTGACTCTTCCTGTAAGTCACGGAAAACACAATTTTAGGTGCGATAACCTTAAGAAGCTAAGATATTTGAAAAGAACTATACTTTATTGTGTGTACAATAGAAAAAACTTTTACTGTACTTTACTCTGTCTTGAGTTCTAATTCTACTTAAAGTGGGAAAAGGATATAGAGAGGATGACGCTTTTTCTTCAGGTGTGGAGTTGTCTTTCTTCAGCGGTGTGTACAGCCCCAGTATTGGATTCACGCTGTCTATGGGAGAGAACGCTAAACAACTTGTCGGTCTATCTGGTGTCTTCATTGGTATGGGAGAAGTTTTAGGTAAGTTAATTAAAAAAAAATACGTAATACATTTTTTGGGGTATTCCTGAGACCGTGTTTTTTCTATGCAGGAAAGATCTAGAAAACTATAGTTATCTCTGTCACTCTCTTTATAAAAATAGATATAAATAGTACTAATGTGTTTCGTTAGTGGAAAGTCTCTCAGCATTTGTATAATATTCTACCGTATAGGGTAAAGTACGGATGTGTTGTCATGTTTAAAGTTCATAAAACTCTATAAATTAATTGCACCCGTGCATTTTATCATTACGAATGTACTTAAGTGATTTCTGTCTGGGTAAACATTTAGTTAGCAAACATATTATGTACTTGTTAGATAATGTAGAAAATTATCGGCCACGTGCAAGGATACATTCCAGACTAGAATAACAATACAAAGTGCGTAGTTTACTATATTTTAGGCTTTAAAACAACGACTTTAACAGGAAAATAAAAAAAAATATATATTTTACAATATGTTAAAAGCATGCAATCAAAAATTATCTTTACTATATGGCTGTATTGTTAATGTGTGCGTGCGCTCGATCAACGAGTACGGTTAGCATAAACGTACAAATTTAAAAATATTCCTTCGAATATTTAAAACGTTATCTATTAACAGTTTCAGATACAATACTTGTCTTTAATTTATAGAAACCAATTAAATTTTTTTTAATGTGATAATTAATTTTTAGCAATCTTTTTTTTCTGTCAGTACATGTTGCCGTGATTGCACACATTGAGACATACCGTGTGCCGAAATTAAATGTTCGCGTGTCTCGTGAATTGCGAAAAGTGTAACTGTAAACACGTTGCCAATTTCGTAATGGTATTAAGGTGATATCCTACTGCCGTAGCACATGTTATAACATATTGTTGTCTTTATTTTTTTCATAGAGTGTGAGAGGGACGACATGCATTCGTTTCTATTGTGGCAACTCACTTTGTGTACGTAACATGTCCGAGATATATTCATGTTGAGCATTTTTAAGATGAAAGTGTTGTTTTAAGAAAAAACTTAAGTGCCAGTGATGCAGTATAAATAAAATGTTTTTCTTTATATTGTTTTATTTTTTTATATCTTGCAAAGAGAATAAAAGGATTGTACTATTATTAGGAAATTTACATTTATGTCAAAATCTAAATTTTTATTAAAATATGCACCACAAATGATCAAACCTTTGATGTATAACGTCGTTTTCGAATGAAGTTAATACTAAAACGTTGCCGTCTCACTCATTCTCTCTAATAAAACTGAAATAACAATAGGAATGACGTGTCAACAGAAGAAATCCATGGAAATTATTTTTAATTAAACAATTCATATTCCAGGTGGAGCTTTATTCGGTATTCTTGGATCGAAAACAACTCGTTGGGGTCGTGACCCTATTGTGATCATGGGGTACATCATCCATGTCACCAGTTTCTTCCTTATCTTCATCAATTTACCCAACGTAGCACCATTCGGAGATACAATGGAGACTTCATATATCAACCCCTCTCCATACCTCGCTATGTTCTGCAGCTTTCTACTAGGATTCGGCGATGCGTGTTTCAATACTCAGATTTACTCAATACTTGGAGGAAATTACTCTGATAATAGTACGTCTGCGTTTGCACTGTTCAAGTTTACACAGGTATGTTTTTTTATTTGTAATTAACTGTATTATTTCTTGGGTAAAATATTATATTATGTTAATATTTAGTCGCGCGCTAATATTTAAGAGCGTCTGCGTTGGAGTTACGCACGTTACATGTAATCGGCAGCTTCAGATGCAAACAAATTAAAGGATGTATATTTATATTTAAATTTGATAATTTTATTGCATTTTAATGATGTCATTTAATATGATTTTATTTGTATGTCAAACTTGACATCCTTGACATTTACCGCTTTACTTGACATTTTCATTTCTTTAATTTATGGATTATAGACCTTAACCTACAAACGTTTTAGCGAGCTTTTTGAATTTTATGTAAATTTTAGTGGCCGTAGGCCATATAAAATCGGTAAGAAAATTTCTGTCTTTGTGAACGACAGTATTTATTCACCTACGGGCTGTCGCCCGCGATGCCGTCAGCGCAATTTAAAAAAAAAACTTAATAAGTAGCTTATATGCTCTTCCAGACTATGTTCTACATCTGTGCCAAATTTCAACAAAATCCGTTCAGCCGCACCGGAGATACCTTCAAAACAATAATCCATCACATCCATCAGTAACTACGTGATTTGTATTTAAGAAAAAAAGTCAAATAACCCAAAATTAAATTCAACGTTTTCATTTGTCTTTGTAAAAAAATTACTCATACATCTTACTAAAATATGTGACGTTTAAATTCCAGTCTCTAGCTGCGGCTGCGTGTTTCTTCTACTCATCAAGAGCCCTGCTGTCAGTACAATTGGGTGTACTCGCGGTTCTAGCTTCACTGGGCACAGCCGCCTTCTGCCGCGTGGAGTGGGCGGCGAGGTCACGCGCGCGCGCCGCCGCACTTGAAGTCATTGACGATAAAGTAATACCCGATACACATTTGGCTGAAAACGCACTACATTATGACTGAATACAAGATTTTAAGGTTATGTTAACGGATATGAACTATTGATCAATTTAAAAGTCAATATTCCCGACCGTCTGTGAAACACTCTAGGAAAGAATAGTTTGCCGCATTCGGTCCTTTCAGAGCGGGACGGAGAGCAGTATTTTTGCAAATAAAATTGAGCTTTATAATATTGTGATAAGGTTTAATTTAGGTTTTACCTCTTTTTTATAAACAGAGAGCGTAAAATCACATGAATAGTAAAATTGATCCTTATTTCAATTGTTTAAAACACAATTTTGTTTGCGATAAAAATCTGCTCTATTCTCCATCTTAGTATACACAATGTAGGAGAAAAAAATATACTCCTGCCAGTCAGAAAATTATTCAATATTTAAATGTACTTTAATGATTGTTAAAGTGCAAGCAATTATATTATTGTTAAAATGATAATATGTAAAATATCAAAGAGATTTTGAAAATATTGAAATTTATCATAAATTGCTTCATTATTAAAAAATCAAAGCAGCGGTGACAATTCAAACACATTTTTTTATCATTCCATAATTTATGGATATCTTATGTGTGGTATATGCATTGTAAATGATAACACTAACCGTGGATTTCTAAGCCCAAAATCTGTATAAAACAATTGTCATCGCATTATCTTTGTATGAACAAAATGTTATATACAGGAAATTTAATCTCAGAAATCCACGGTATGTGTCTAAATTTTAAGAAAACAATTACATTATTCTGCAACTTTTAATATTTAAGTAAAATAAATGTTTATTTGAATAAGTTAATTGAATATATATATTTATAATATCACTTTCTAAAATGAATGCATTATTTTGCATTAATAATATTAATTTAATCATTACTTTATAAAATTTATTTTTGTAATATTTAGATTAGATATTAAATTGTGTTTTAAAATCAAAATATACATATATTTTCTATATAAGTTGTAAATTTTTAAATTTGTACATAACATATAAATAGGATTAATGTAAATAAAAGATAATATTATTTTTTGACGTCTACGTAAACAGTAAAATAATAAATTTTTTATTCTTTCAATTACATACAGAAATAACGAAATATTTAAATTTGGAAATTGCTTTTTAGACTCTTGAAGTGATGGGATTTCTTATTTTATTAATTATGTAAAAGTTATTTAAAGTTCTGTTCCGTTGTTAAACATTCTAGATACGATAAACTGATATAAAAACGGCTAAACACTCACGTATATTCGTCCGGAGGCGGCACCGACTTGTTTCGACCTCATCGGGGGCCCTTCAAAATCGTATTGGCGAAATAATATCAGTCCCACTCACCGATGAAGGGCCCCCGATGAGCTCGAAACTAGTCGGTGCCGCCACCGGACGAATTTACGTCATTGTTTAGCCGTTTTTATATCAGTTTATTATAATGTCTCACAAAAGTTTGAAGTAGATATGATCTCTGCCTATTCATTTTGGCAACATAACTCAATAGCCACATTGGATTAAATAAAAAGTAAGAAATAATTTGTATTATTATTATTATGTTGTTTTATGTAAATGTTAAATTAGTATATTTTTTATAATTTAGTTACATTAAAAAGTTTTTAATAACACTTAACATTCCATTTGATGTGTATGTTTGTGTCTAGTCAACATTTTGATGAAAATGCTTACAATTATTTGACGTTTTAATGTTGACATTGAATGTTTCTATTATTTATATTTTATAGTAAAAACTGTATGCGAAAATAATTTAAGAATAAAAAATATTTTAACACAAATCTTATTTTTATTATGATATGTATTCTTCTTATATATATAGAAGTAAGTCATGTTAGTTACACTATTTATTGCTCAAGAACGGCTTTACCGATATGCCTGAAAATTGGCGAGGAGCTTAGAGCCAGGAGACGGACATATGTTACTATTTATTCATTTTTTTTCCAATGTATGCCTTGAAGAGCTGCTTTTTGATGAGATGGATGGATGGGTGAAGTTCTTTATATATCAACGCGGACCGAGTCGCAGGCGACAGCTAGTTCATTTATAAAGATCGAACAAAACTGCTATTGCAAAAATTATTTTATTTCAATAGTTATGTAATCTCATAGATTAATGAATGATTTCTTTACTTGACTAAAGAATGCTTATCTCAATTTATATGTAAAAGAACATTTACTCCAGCATAGTACATTTGTAACCGTAAACCAGGGATAGTAAACCAATGCCACACATTCACTTGATCACAGAATTCATTATGCAATATAAAAAAAAGGGTTGAATTAGGTATTATATAAGAGAACTACGAGTAATCTATATTCTATGGAATGTTCTTAATAATAACAAAGTTAAAATTATTTGATACATCTATGACCTCATTAATATTTTTTAAATGGCATTGATACAAAAAGGTTTGCCATCCCTGATTTAAACTTATACACATGTGTATATTTTGGTGATAAATTAAATTGCTCATGGCTGTCTCATTGCAAATTTAGACAATGGAAAGTGTCTTTAGTTTTATTCTTGTTTAGGAGAAACTGGCACTAAGACTTCTCTAGCAATCCCTTCATATCTTACTAATATAATAAATGTAAATGTTTGAAGGTATCTTCAGAATGGCATAGGTGTAGAACATAGTCTGGAAGAACACACAGGCTACTTATTTTTTTTTTAGGGTTCCGTACCTCATAGGAAATAAACGGAACCCTTATAGGATCACTTTGTTGTACATCTGTCTGTCTGTTAAGATCCTTTTTCTCAAAAGCGTGTGAAAATATTAAGCAGGAATTTATTTATTCGACAGGTGATAGCTAGTGACTATAAAATCTTTCACTTATATAAAAAAATGACATTCTTTAATTTTCAATAATGAAAACGAGGGACATTTTTAAGTAACATTTAATTAACTACCTATACACAACAATCACTTAACTGTCTACTTTTTACTGCTTTCTGGTTCCTCCATATTGCCAAGTTTGAAGTCTAAAGGTTTGTCATAACCCATTATTTTGGCATAATGCATAGGGTCATTAAAATGTCTCGCTTCAATGAATAGAGGTGTGCCCTTGGCATGCATTGTTGTGAACATGCCTGGAATATCTGGAACCACTACATCCTCCGCTTTGAACTCCAACTAAAACATATTTACAAGTAAGAATTGTATAAGAATATTTTATTTAAGCAATAACACTACCAATAAGTAAGTAACGCTTAACTTTTCCACATCTTTTGTATTATCTTTATTAACAAAGAAATGTGCAAGAGCTATCTTCACTTTACACTAATTCATTTTAAAAAAGTTATTATTCAATTTATCTTACCTTCTTAGAAACAAGAAAGAAATTGCGGGTTACTGCTGTATAACTCATTGTGTCTGGGTTATAATAAACCTCGGACACATATTTTTTTGTAATGAAGTGCAGTAATAAAGGAGTAACGAATGTAAAGAAGCCTACAACCGAACAAATAGCTATTAGTAGTGATGTACTCCCTATGGTAGACGCTTCTTTTATAATTATTGGTTGAGCCACAAGACCGGCAGCACTAGAAGACAGTGAAAATATCTTAACAGCCTTTATTTGTGGCGTTAAAGGTCCATAGTATATTTGTTCTAATTTATTTTCTTCGTTTAATTTCTTTGAAGCATAATGTCTTCCTATTATTTTATGGACAACAGTCATGCCTTTCGTGCCGGATACAATTTCTTTGCAATCTGCTAATGCGGATATATTACAACACCTTTGGGACACAGCATTTCGATAGCAAAGTCGTAACATACTTGGTATGTTATTTTTTATATTGTATCTACAATTTTTCTTTTAAAACTAACTTATATTTTTTTTTAATTCACACAATACTTTTAATGCTACAGCTATCAAGCAATATGTCACTGTCAATGTCAGACTATCGACAATCTGTCATTGTTTCTTGCCACAGTGTTCTTGCAGTGCACCGTGGAGCCCAATTGAGCCATCCAAATAAGAACATTTTTAATTTAAAAATTTATTTAATTATTTCTTTAAAATATATAATTTAAAAAAATCCTTATATTTTTACAATACTTAAAACGAACGAGTTTATACTTATGAACTATAAATTCATGGAGCAAAAACGCACAACTCCATCGCAACTTAGGTATATAGCAACTGTTTAAATATTTTTCAGCCTATATTCGGCACAGTAGTTAATTTAATAATAACTTAAATTATATGACGGTAACTCTTTATGTATCTAATTCAATTATAGTAGGGCAATTGTCGGCATCGTAGCAATTAAAGGAATTCGTATCTAGCACCATTGGTTCAGGACAATCGCACCTCGAAAAGCCACAAGTGACCCCCTCCAGTGCAGATTCGGGATGGTCACAAGTCCGTTGTTGCAACCAGAATACATCTTTGCAGTTGCTTCTGACCAAAACCATCCATTCTGGACAATCTTCAACACCTTGAAATAAATCAAAAATGTGAAGTGACAATTTTGCTGTTTTTGTCAAGCATTTGCTTATAGCTGACAACAAATATTTTCGTTTTACATAATTTGAAAATAAAAAAAAAATACTTACATGTATTATTATACCATATGCAGTTGTTCATAAGGTGATTGGTTATGGATAAAGACATAGCGATATTTATACAAACGATATTCAAAAAAATCTCCTGTAACATTGCAAATCAATCTACTGTAAGGCAAAGGGTTACGAGAATTAAGCCCAAAGGTGTCATAGCCTACCTATATAAACTTTCTTTTGGTTAGATAGCAGTGTTTATAATAACGATAGATTTCAATGAAGCACAGTAAAGTGTCCATAAATTATGTTAAAATTACTAGGATATGTTTGCTCAAATTGTTGCTATAGTACAGGTTTTAATACATTGCTTTATATTTGATTTTTTTATATATATATATTTACGTATTGACTTAATCTCTCTCGTCTCATTTTCTTTTGATTTTTTTGCACTTGAAGCATAATAAACTAACAAATGGATAACTATTTTAAGATTCTAGTTACTATATTGATTTGTATTAGTGTTATTTATTAAATCTGTAAAATTCTAAATAGGAATACAGTGAATTAATCACTTGGTATAACGAATCACATTCATTCATTTGTAATAAGTTTTGAATAGTCCGACAAAAACCAAAGATATAGTTACCTAATGAAAATTAGACTAGGGTTTTGTTTTTAAATCACACAATAGATTATTCGGTGTCTGATATCATAATGGTATGTCAACATTAAAACTGCTTCATAGTGTACCGACGATTTAGTGCGAAACATAATATTATTGTTTATACATCTGGCCACAGGATGTAGTTAAGATTAAATAAAAGTATTTTATATGAATATTGTTATGAAGTCTGTACGTATGTATTTATGAGATGATCGTCATAGGTACAGATAACATTTGGCTAGGGACCGGTATCTGGTAAACGGTCTTTCCCACAAAGTAACATTCGAAAAATAAAAAAAATTATCTAACAGACAATAATTTTGACATGTCACCTCCTTACTTGTTATTTTGATCGAATATGACTTTCTCTAGAGGCTTGTCAACTCTGACTGGATATATCCATAAAACAAATAATTCACATAACTAGTAATCAACATTTTTCCGTTTAAATACAACATGAGTCAAGTTGCGACGAAATGTAAGAGATAAGGAGACGAATCAGGGCCTGTGTAAGCACGCGACAAAGCGACAAAGCAGCTATCTGGAGACCCGCAAACACGGCCTATTGATTTAGCTTATCTATACAAACATGGCCGTTGGCCGCACGTAAGATCACATGAATGATAATACTTCAAAATCATAAAACTATTGTTTGATATTTTAAACCATTGTTTTAAATTAAAAAGCAAATGTATGATATATTAATACTTATTTATATTTCAAATATCGATTACAAAAATGGCAATTTAAAATTAAACAAGCCATTAGAATTAAAAAAAAAAGTCATCATTCATTGATAATTACTAATATTATCTAACGATATCCAAAAGCTTACAAATTCATCTATTAAGTCTTTAGTTAGTTTGAAATACCTTCTAAGGGTTTAGGGATGTGCCTCGTCATGTACAAAAAAGTAGGGTTGGTAATTATTACTTTGGTGAGGTAATGGCTGCGGCGGATGAATCATAGATGAGACGAAAAATGTTTTAAATATAAAAAATATAATTCTCCATCCCTAACTGTTTCAAGTAAGTTGAATTTATTTTAGTAAAAGTTACTGAACATTAACTTAGGTGATAGGTAATAATAAAAATAGGGATTCAGAGTGTAACTTTGTTTTGTCTTAATTTTTTAAATAACCAAATGAAAGAAAAGAAAGTATTGTATTAAACGTTCTCTTTGTACCTAATTACTTGAATTATTATCATTAATGATAATGACTTACGTTTTTTTAATTGTATTTCTTAGTATGACTTATTTTCTTATAAGACTTTCAACCAGTGAAGTGCAACTTAACATTAACTTAATATGTTCATCAATTTTAAGTTTTTATTTTAAATTTAATGCTACGATAAATGCACAGAAATGATTGTATTATGTAGAAAGTAAGAAAAAAAAACAAACTCTCTCGTATATGGTAAACTGTCGATTTCAAGTAAAGAGAACCATGAGCTTTTGCAAACCTTTCCCGCCTTTTCATCGAGCTTTTGTAAAGCTTTCAATCGTTTTATGGTTTACACCTTGTTCAATGGAGTTAAGGTACAGTTTTGCTTGCGATGAAAAAAAATGGAACACAAGAGACAGGAATATATCGCCGGTCGCCTCATCATAATAGCTTCAACTATCTCTTTCTCGCTCACAGTTTTTCTTATGGGCGCTAAAAGGCGGAATCAGTCTCTTTCATTCTATCTTTGATTTCTTTCTTAACGTCAGTAGTATTTTGAAGTTTGAGCAGGGTTGTCGTTCGCGCCATTCCGATACGTGTTGTTTATTTCTGTGTCAACTCAAAACTTTTGTATACAAAAATTATAATGGAACTTAGGTGAAATGAAAACTTTGAAAATAGTGATGTGGTCGTATTAGGACAGTGTATTAAATTTAATTGACTGTTTTAAAACATAATTTAAGATGCGTACGAATACGAAGACAGTTGTTTTGAACTTTTGTCTTGTTTTGGGTGTGATGAACGTTGCAGAGGCGGGGATTATCAGTGATCAGTGCGACTGGACTGGCAGGTACGTAAAACTGGCCTATTGTTTAATTCTATAAATATGAATAATGTAATTAATGTCTGTTAAACTCGTCACAAGTTTTCATGTTTACCTACTTTAATTGTAATAAAAAGTAAACAAGGTCGTTATTGAATTCAAAGCCCCGATATTAACTTATTGATATGTTTTTATTATTATGTATAGTTTGAAGTTTTGTAATTTGCAAAAGCATCATTCTGTTTTATTTAATTTTCGAATACAAATCACTATTATAAAAATACAGATTATAATTTCAGACAACATTATTAAAGCCAGTATTATTGATTTTTAAAAACAAAAAATTACAAAGACCTAAAAATCCTATCTCATCGCGACTAATAGTCAATTTGCTAAATTATAGCTTATCGCCCACATTCTGACTATTCCAAGCATTTTAAACATTTATCAAATAATATTAAAAAGAAGTCAATTTACCCCGAGGCAAAGTCCGTGGCAGAATGAACCTCCGCTAACATATTGCATGTGTAAAATTAACATTGAATTGTTGTTTTTTGCCATATTAATATTCAGATAATGTGTAAAGTATTTAAAGTATGATTCAATGCTAATGCAGCTGCATAATTTCAAACCTTTATTGCACGATAATATTGTGTTTATTAAATACTAGCTGTCGCCCGCGACTCCGTCCGCTAGGAATTAAGGAAAAAAACCTAATTAGTAAGTAGCCTATGTTTTCTTCTAGACTATGTTCTACGTCTATGCCAAATTTCAGCCGGATTCGTTCAGCCATTCTGGAGACACCTTTAAACAAACATCCATTCATCTTTCCATCCATCTAAACATGAGCATTTTTAATATTAGTAAGATTAAACTGTCGGTTAAACGATAGTTAATATCATTTTAGAAAAATTAAAGGCCTTGTCTTTGAAACGTTAGGTTTGAATTATAAAAAGTCAAACATATAACATGTTTGCACTGAAAACAATTAACTTTATTTTCTTTAGTTGTTGGGGATACAAAAAATGTCATGTTATTGCATTCAGTATGATTTTTTTTTAGTTTTTTTTAAATTATACTAGAGGACTCCAATCTCACAATACGTTGTTACTAATTTAAAAACGAAACTTATCTATAATCACTTTAGCATTCATAGTGTGTACAAAACTAATGTTTTATTTTCGAACAGAGTATTCCTTCTTTTAGTAAAAAACGGAGCAATGCCTTGAAAGAGGTCCGCACTTTGAATATCAGGTCCGCCCACTGCACCGGTCTTTGTCCACGGGCCACAATCTATTGTACGTCATTTACGTCCCACTCTGATAGACATTTTAAAGACAACCATCATTAGTATTCATTAAATACGATTCAGATCGTTATACTTCATTTGTTTTGAATTAAACTGGCGCCTATCGGCCGCCCCCAGAGTCGTCTATTCATAAAACCTACACTAAGGGACTATTGTTTCACTCTAAGATTGAATAAACAGAAAATCTTAGGCACTTATATTATATATGTTATAACTTTATAAATGCAGTAAGATTTAAAATATAACATAAGAAAGTTTAGTTGTAGAGTTCAAAATGAGATGACGCCCCTGTTTTCCCAAATGTTTATGATTAAACATTAAAAAAAGAATGTAAACATAAAGATATTTTTAATACGAAAATACAACAATTGAAATATTGTTATCTATTCATTGATAAATGCATGAATAGACGTGCGGTGTAGTGTTAGAACTTGACGCAATTGTTATTAGCATTGTGTCCGGAAACAGCACGAGGGGGTCGATCACAGTACAAAACCAACAAGTGGGGTTTCCCCTTGACCGTGGGGTGGCGTGGGAAAGTCGACAGGGAACTTTTCTCGTCATCCCTTGCTGTTTGCACGTGACCCTTCCGCCCACTTCCGATTCACTCGTCTATCATTAATTTAATGGTTATAATTAATTAGTCGAGCATTTGAGATGATCTTGTTTATCATTTAATTTATTGTTCTCCTAAATTTGTTTGTACATTTATTACTAGGTCTATTACAATTTTAATTAGGTACGAAGGACAAGAATTATTATTACCCGATATCTATGAATAACGTAAGTAATAAGCTGTATAACTATTCAATAACTTTTTGTTTATACAAATAGCTATGATTGATAGGTCGTCCATAAATTTATAGCTTTATTTGGTACATAACAACTATGGTTTAATAATGCTAATCGCACATAGCGTACGTGAAAGTAAGAACAAAGATAACTCGGTCGAGATAGCGGCCGCGGGGCTGGCAAAAAAGCAAATTGAGTGTCAATGTACCAGCATCGGTTGTCGGGCATTGTGGGGCATTCAAGTTCATACATTAATATTTATTAGGGAGGGAGAGCGAGGGGCCCGGGATCTGTTTATTATAATATCCTCCTATTATAATGCGTTCGCACGATATGCGCTCGACGGATTGATGCTCAAATAACGCACGTATTTGGAACGCTTTAATGTCTTTTTATGGTGGTTCTTTGTTGTACTTTCTTAATAGCTATGCATCTGATTTACGATGACCCAGATGGTTTATGATTTCGAGATTTTACTTATTAAATATTGTACTTCTTAATTAATATAACATTGTCCTTTCTTAACACTATTCGTTGTCGTACAACTGACATTTGGCGCATAATCCCTGTGTGAAAGACGGTGTATTCTTATGTTTTTTTTTACTATGATAAATTAGCATTTACTAGAATTGTGTAGATATTGTGAGAGTGAGAGACCATTATGCCGGTCTTTGTTAGATATTACGTCTGCTTTTTATCAGCGATGTCATTTCCGATTGAGTAATGGCTTAGTCCTTAAGAAAGCTTGGTACTGGCTTAATGCACTTATGTTGACCCTTTTACAGTTTACAAATTGTTAAAGACCAATCAACGTTTTTTGTCAGTGTTATTGTCCATTATGACCATTTCTGACGTATTGCTATGGATATGAAGAATTAAATAAAAATTAAGTAATACCTTATCTTCAATCTTTTAACACGATGTCTTAAATGTCCTTGAAAGTTATTGAAATAGTTTTTTTTTAATTCCAATGCATGTTACTTTAATGGTATTAATTGAGTAATTAAATTGCCCCACGCATCGGCATTGTGGCTGCAAGAACGGATGTGCGTAACTGCATTGTCAACTCTGCGGAACATAAAAAAATCACTGATTAACAAGAGCAGAGTTTTATGTTACATACCAGCATGGCGCTGTGGCATTTTATTTAAGAAACAAAGTTATAAAAGTAAAAAGAAACAAAATTCCATAGATCGCTGATCGGTCCAAAGGGAAACAAATAAAACGCATAAGTTGTATGTATGAATTTATTAATACCCGGAAACGGATTGGTAAAAATTTTAACTCAGTCACTGCGTAAGTAATATAAGAGGCCTAAGAAATTATATCATTAATAATAATCAAATAAAGAATTGAAAATTTCGACGGGGTCAATTCCAGTTTAAAAACAAACGCGTCATGGTCTGTGATTTCTTGACACAACAAAATTAAAAAAAAGGATTTGTTTAATAATTTACCTTATTCTAAAAACAGTTCATGGGAAAAATAGTTCGCGGTTTTATTTCCTGAGTGCGACCTACATGTGATTGTGAGTGAAGTGTGGCGGATGTTGATATCACATGGTGATAAAACCGATGGTCGCGATGCTCACCATATGGTCAGCGCGCTCAATGGAGCGTGGTACATCCCCGGAAGATCCTGTTCCTTGTTCCATCTTTACAAAAAATAGGATACTGATTGACCTCAATCACGCCTTATGGTAGAACATTGTGGAATATGGTAGCTTTAATTTTATAGTTGGTTGAGCAAGTAATTTAGGTCATAATGATTTGGGAATATATACAGAGCGTCGGTGGCTCAGGGGTTTAAGCACTTGACTTGCAAGCTGTAGGTCCTGGGTTTGAATCCCACCATGTACCAATGTGTTTTTTGGATTCCAATTTACATACGTTCATTTATCCGATGTTCTTAAGACGAAGGAAAACATCGTGATGCTGCACATATCTGAGAAGAAATTCAAAGATATGTGTGAAGTCAACCCGCACTTGGCTAGCGTGGTTGACTATGGCTTTGTCAACCCTAGCATAAGGTATGCTCCGAGTCCCTCAGTGGGGACGTATGATGAAGATTTGGGAGTTGTACGCAATTAATATATTATTAAATAGTAGCTGTATTTGCGTTTAGCTTTTTTAACTATAGGCAACATTAATCATATTTATTCTTTATATTTACAGATTTTTGAAAAGATTAAATTTGCTCAAACACAAAACTTTGAAACTATTCAAGGGAACAATTATTTTTATTAACTATCACAATCATATGATTAGTAGGGATTTGCCCAAACATAACTAGATTAAAGTCCTAACATTTGCTTTAAAAAAAAACAACATCTATTAAAATCCGAAGCAGCAGTTCTTCATTAAGATTATTTTCACTGAGGCGTCGCCTGTGACGGCGGCTACAGGACATTTCACATGGCCCAGGCTGTGGGAACTCTTCCTAAAGCTAACATCCATCACGTGTTGTATGAAATCACGGCTATTTTTAAGCGACGATTGTTTTTATTCGCTCGCCAATTGGGGGCAATCAGGGACACGTGTTGTAAGACAGCCGAGACGTTCGAGACGTTAGCCCCGAGCGCCCGATCACAGCTCTACAACGACGTGTAATTTGTATAGACCTCGGTGCATAGATTATTTCAAACAGACTGGTTTCAGATGGCCACTGATTTTTCCTTGTTTTAACGTGAACACCAGAAGATATAGAATAAAAAAATTATATCTGCTAATAATTGAGAAGAGACATTTTTATATAAAATAAGGACGAGATAAAGATTGGTTGGTTTGTGAATAAAAGCGCTGGTAAAATCTTAATACAAAACAAAGTTAAATTGTCGTCCGAATTTTAACTATACGTCGAATGTCCGATAAATTTTATAGTGTCTGTACGTTAAAATAAAGGTTGTTTAATAAAATGTAGAAATATTAATAGCCGCATCTGTAAAATTTTGAACAGAGTACGTAACCGTTTCCCATGACACTTGAACGCTACCGCCATAACTATCATCTCTCCAGTAACTGAGTACAGAAACATTTTTATTACGTCCTCGGCTCCTCAATCACGTCAGATAACGTATGTTCGTTAAGCGGTAATACAACGCTCGCGCCATATGTCCATCGACACAGACAGACACACATTTATATGTGGCATGTTATGTCCTTTTGTATGGTGTCCTTGTGTATGTACAACTTGATTTTTACCATAAATGTACATATCTTACATCTTACTAATCTTACTATCTTACTAATATTATAAATGCGAATGTTTAGATAGATGGATCGATCGATGTTTGTTTGAAGGTATCTCCAGAACGTCTTAATGGGTCTTGATGAAATTCTGCGTACATATAGAACATAGTCTGGAAGAACACATAAGCTACTTACTAGTTAAGTTTATTTTTAATTCGGCGCGGACGGAATCGCGGGTGAAAGCTAGTGTGGAAAATTTTCAAACTGAATTTTATATATCTTGTATGAATAAATTAAAAAAAAAACAATCTCAGCTTCAATTCCTGCAATATCTTGTATTAGAGATGCGTAACATGTAGCAACAATAGCATTCAAAAAGCTTCAATTACAATGGCGTTGATTAATAATAATGACTATGACCTACTCTCTTGTGAATCTAGCGGCCAGACCTGTCATGTTTTAATTTTTATAAATGAACGCTATAACTATCATTTGAATTTGTTTGTATCGATGCGGTATTAAAATGTTCTCGATTATTTATCATTTATTGTAACGATCTATCGACTTTAAGAATATGAAAATATAAAAAAAAAAGAATTTGATTTACATTTAATGAATATCTAAAGAATAGTTGATATGATATTTTTGACATAGGATTGTAATTATTATAAATTATATCTCATCAAATATTCAATACATACGATTCGGTTCGGTTTCTAAACATCCGTGAATCATATTTGAGACAAATCCAAGACAAAATTTCTTTAAACTTCATTAGGGAGCGTTATAAATTGTGTTTGATCCAAATGCAATTAACACAGTCATAAAGCAAGCTATAGATGAAAGAAAATTGTTACAGTTGCATTGAACACGGACTGCTGTGAAGCACCACTAATTAACGTATGTGGGTCAGATGAAGGAATACTTTGTATTCGTGTTTGTTCTTACAATTCTTTCCCGAAGCTTCGGCGTTAATTGTAGCGCTAGTGATAAATTGTAACGCAAGCAAACGTGTTCCTAATTAATACTAAAAGAATGGAAATAATAACCGAGGACGTAGAAATATTAAAGAGAAAATAAATTACACAAAATAGCAAAATAATTTGCTACGTTGAAAAAACCAGATTGCAATTAAGCATGATTTAAATGTCATTTGACGTCATGGTTCATCTTTATTTTTTATGTTTTGGCAACTGGTTAAGATTTTCGAATTGTTTTTTTTTATTCCATTGAATTTTGGAGAACATCGAAATTGCTAATTTATGTATCGATTTTTTCCTTTAAGTCTACATATTTGATGGTCCAATTAAATATCGAAGGTCGTGATATAAATCCTTAAAGTTTTTGTATGGTTCGAGACATTTTGCCGAAAATTCAAAGTTTGGGATGTTTTGAATAATGTATGAGAGATGGTGTTGTTACAAAGGAAGCGATGGCGCGGGCCGAGCCAGCATGAGCTGAATATTGATTTAACTAAATCTTATCGCATCCTTCGAGAATTATAATATTTCTTATATTTGAATATTCTATACATTGGAACATAATATTTTGTATGATATACCATAATTTCCGGAGTCATGTCTTGAATAGTCATATTTTAAAAGTTTTTGTCGTGTCTATTGTTTTTAGTAGATAATGGTTTTTCCAAACTTCAATTAAAACATTTTGATGTTAATTTATGTTATCTGTATTTTTCCTATAATTTAAATTTATAAGCAATTTGAATCATTGCACATCGATTTGAATAAATTGAATGTAAGATTTATATTGCATATAATATTGGAAAAAGAATATTTTAATGCAATGGATACTTTTTAGTGAAATTACTGGCCATAAATATAAGAAAAAAAAACAAAATATCACATTACTTATTCATAATTCCAAGATTATTTTGTATTATCGTGTAGGGCATGAATATTGTTTTTTTGCATATTATTTGTCCGAGTATTCCGTGACATGGCATTGCTAATGAGGCGTCCCGAGTCCCGGCAAGGTAACCCGACGCCGCCAGTCCGGTCCTGTCGGGATGACGATGCTCATCCATCATACAGGCCCTATTATGTTTCCTAATACATATTTAATTTACTCGACGAAAGACGATATGTGCAATTTTCCAGTTATGATTTTCTTTTACTATATCCGCAGATTTCAATGTTTATTTTATATTGTGTCATCATGGAAAATCGAAACCTATAAAAATATTAACATCGATTTTTTATTGTAGCCTTTTTCTTATACAAATGAAATGTAATTTTGTATATGTAGAAAGATTTTATTTGCTGTCTGTATTTAAAATTTGGAATCTGCCAAGCTTAATGATTAATTCTCATCGCTTTGAGTTAAAAGTGAGCGGCGAGATCGATCGATTTAAAAAGATAAAAAATTGTTTCGCGATCGTTCTATAGCCGATCGCAAATGGCAGTAGCCCGCGGCGACCGCGCCATTTATAGTCCTTTGCAATCTGGGATGTTAAAAAACTGAACCGATGATTTCTTCACCGATTCTCTACCTATCCGTCGTTGGACCGATAATTTTGACCGCAACGCGCGACGTATTTAACGATGCATAGGAAAAAACTAATAAGGGGCCGCCTCTAACCCTTTCTCCAAATACCATCGCGTAAAGATTGTCTTTGGTATTATTGGTATTCTTTTGATACTAAGCTAATGGTACCGATTTCTTAATTGATGTTATTTAAAATCAAATTAATGTAATTGTGATGTTTAGGATTTTTGTTTATTTAATTATCCAAATTAGATGTCTGTCTGTTTAGCGAAACAGTAAGGATAAAAAATCATTAGAGGTTGAAGAATAGTATTTTTAAAAATTGCATTTACCAATACCAGCATTACGACCATTCATTATTCGGTTCTTGAAATATTTTGATACTAATTTTGTTTTTCTCGATATTAGAAAGTCATAAAGCTAAGTCTATAACAATACATTATCTTTTAATGCTGTTTTTCTGGTTGCATTAACACAATATCGTGTCTGTGGCGACACAACAATAGCTGCCACGCGAGCGCGCCCGAGATCTCGCCTGATAAGGACTAAATTGGCCGCAAGCTGTGCTCTGTAGTTACTAGGTATGACAATCTCGAAAGCTAACCGTTATCAACCTTGTTCTTTAGATTTATTACAGCATTGTTTTATTATTTATAATCTTATAGTTTACATTTAATAATTATCTCGTGAAAGAAAATATTCGAAAACTGACACTGATTTGTATACTAATAGAAAAGTCATAAATAGTCTAATATACTTTAATTATCTTACTTTTTACTATCTTAATAGTATTACAAAAGCGAATGTTTGGATGGATGGATGGTTTTTATGTAGGTATTTCGAGGTAAGGGTCTCGCTGAAATTTGGCACATATATAGAACATAGTCTAGAAGAACACATAGGTTACTAATAATATTTATTTTTAATTCCGTACAGACGGAGTAGCGTTCAACAGCTAGTTATTAAATTATTTTAATCTGTTTTAATCTATCAATTTTAACGTCTCAATTTACTTTAATAATAATTTAGACATTAATTTTTAATAAGACTCAGTGTTAGTGTAATAGAATTTCTCGTAAAATTTTCTTAACATCGCTCGAATGCCTGGCACCGGTAACGTAATATGGCGACACGCGAGGCGATATCGGATATCTTATGGACATGAACGGAGCAACCACCGCAGACACTTCCATACGACGAACGATGTTCGTTTAAATTTTCCTCACAGCATGATATTAATAAACGGTTATGACGTTCTAATACTTTTTTTTCCTAATTAATTAAGTAGCTTAACACGTGGTGTTTATTTTTAATTTGAAACTAAATACTTCTAATTGAAGTTAGCTGACTTGAACAAACAAGTTAGTAAAGTTTCTTTCGAAGTTTTTGATTGTGTAGTTTCAAATCAGTATATTAGATAGAGCGCTTCATATTTATTAAAAGTCTAGAAATTCTGTTTTGTTTTTTAATAATTCCGGTCTAGCAATCATTGTTAGTGTTATCTAAAAGATGATAAGGAATGTTATATTTAAAATACGTAGGTATATCTATAAATATTACTATTACAATTTATTAGTGTCTAGCTATCGCTGGCGACTCCGTCCAGGTGGTACTAAAAAAACATAAATAGTGGCCTATGTGTTCTTCCAGACTATGTTTTATATTTATGCCAAATAATCGAGTTCAGCCGTTCTAGAGATACCTTCAAACAAACATCTATCCATCTAAATAATCGCATTTATAACATTAGTAAGATTGTTTTGTGTAAACTCTTGAAAATTACTTTAAATAAATAAAGCAATGATAAACAAATGTCAATAATTAATAATATGATTATTAACATGGAAGCTAATAAATATTCTAATGAAATACGTCAAGCATTAAATTACCATTAAATAATAACAATTAAAATTCTAACAAGTGTTCATTGGTGTGACCTATAGATTGAATAACATTGACATCACCTTTTGTAAAAAAAAAAATCGCACCTGTGAAAACACATCAGATCTGGCCGTTTTAATATTTAACTTGTTAGACGGTTACAAAAAAGTTTCGTCATAATTATAAAATATCTGTTTCTATAGTTAAATTCCATTGCCATTTTATCTTTTTAAAAAGATTGACTGTCAATTGTTGGCTCTGTATTTGCAAAGGGAATGAGAGAGATGGCAATATGATTTAGTGCAAGTAGTTCGACAATCGTAATCCAGTTAAAATGGTAACGGGCTAACATTCTAAACGATTGGAGACCGATATTTAACATCAATTCGAATCGGTCAATTTGTCTAAGTTATTGCCACTTTGCAATACGTCTGACAATAATGATATTAAGATAAAAACGATAGCATTTTATTTAATAGCAACATTTAATTTTACATCCAGCAACACTGCTTCATATTGTAAATTGTCTTTGGATACACGGTGTTAGGAGAATGTAATGTTTTTGCCGACTTCAAAAAGAAGGAGGTTACAATTAGTCTGTATGTTTTTTTAAATACGTAGGTATCTTAAATGTTATAATTATAAATACTTAGAGATTATTTTGGGTAAACTTTTGAAAATTACGTTTCTACATATTTAATGCTCAAGGAAGGTTATTAAAATGCATTTGATTTTTTTTGTTACTTTTAAGCTTAAAAATAAATCTCTTTCTTAATCTGTTCTTTAAAATTTTGTACCCTTGAACGGTTGATTGATTTAGGACTACTGGATATGTATTCTCTGTGGTTGTTTAATATTCAAATGAGTCGGTTTTGATAGAAGCTGGCAGGATAAGTTTGAGTTCCTTCGGTAAGCGGCTTATCCGTCACAAAAAGAAGACCACTGCTGGACTTTTCACACCTTTGTATTTGTTGCGCGTTTTAGCGTTCACGCCTCGTGTATACTTACCCTTAAGTTCGCGCCTCGCCTCTACATATCACGTATTCATTATGTAAAAGTTATTTCTTGGGTAAATTTGTGTCGGTGGTCAGACTCGCTTCTCGTAGTTAACAGATTGCTGTGCTAACGATTTTGACGCGTTGCATAGACCCTCCGTCGGAAATAAATACAATGTTAGTTTGAAAGTTAGGTTAAAAAGAAGCTATTTTAAAATATAAATAATTCTGATATCATGTTATTTTTTTGACTGGAATACGAAACGCGTTTAAAATGGATCTTAGAGAGAATGTAATAGTACATTTACTAACTTTTTTAGTAGCTTGATATAAATTTAACTAAATTCTATTTGAAAAGCAATAAAAATCGTATTAACTTAACTAAACTTGCAACATAAAGCTCTTTCCTTAGTGTCGTTTAATTGATGTATCAATCACTTACATATACGAGGTAAGACCGTGACTTACCAATGTTTTTATTCAATACAATTGTTCCAGTGAATGTCGTTACGAGCATGTTGCGTGTTACATGCGCCTTATTATCTATTGGGAACACTTTTTATGATTTATACGAACACTGCTTGATAGTAATAATCGCGTCGAAAGTAAATATAATTTATTGTATATATTATTTATTTCAAGTTGGCCAGTTGTGTTTTTATTATTGTTATAATTTTAAATGTCAAAAGTTAATGTTTGTGATATGAGACTATTTGTATTTTTTTTGAGCGTCGGTGGCTCAGTGGTCAAGCACTTGAGTTGCAATCTACAAGTCCTGGGTTCGAATCCCGCCATGTACTAATGTGTTTATCAATTTCCGTTTAACATATGTACATTTATCCGATGTTCTTACGGTGAAGGAAAACATCGTGATGCAACCTGTACGTATCTGAGAAGAAATTCAAAGATATGTGTGAAGTCAACCAAACCGCACTTGGCCAGCGTGGTTGACTATGGCCTAATCAACCTTAACTTAGGGTAGGGTCCGAACCACTCGGTGGGGACGTATAGTGAGCTCATGATGATGTATTTTTTTGACTCAATAATTAAATTAATATACAATTTTATATTAAAATCAAACAAGATGTATTTGTTATCTTTTTAAAATATATTCAATATTTCTAAAACAGTTTGTAATATCAATTGTGCTTAAATTAAAAACTTTACCTGTTTCTTGGTATCGATATCCTTCGTCCCTCTTTCGTCATTTATTTGCTAAGTGTTAAGATTAACGCCATGCATTTTTTGTTAGCAAAAATACCCTGTCTACCTTCTAAGGGTGCTAACAGACTGCGGAATATTTTCTGAATAGGGTGTTAAGTTATTGCAGGCTTTTTCAATTAAGTTACGGTTCTGATCCAAAAAAGAGTATATAATACATTCTAGATTTCGATGAGTATCAGGCTTATATGTAATAAAAACTTTTCAATACTTTAACATGACATGTCTCTGTAATGTAGATGTCTGTCCGTTAAAATGTTTGTACGGTTTTATTCATTCTTTTTTCTTTTAATGTTTTTTGTTTAAAGTTAATTCGTCAAAGGAATGTATTTCTTTTCAGAAGTCGTTTTAAATTATAATTTTTAAAATACACAACATTAAACGATCTTTTTGTGTAATTTAAGATTGGCTGACCGTTGGCGTGCAAAAAATAAAACATTCGCAATGAAATAATGTCTCCATTATAAACGGAGTTGATTACAAGAAGCCCTTCGACAGGGAGTTAATCAAAATTGCATTACTCGTACGTTACGTTTAGTCACGGAGTCGCGGGTAGTCGGCGAAAAAACGCATTCGACGTCCACTACGCGACTGCTCGCTCTGACACGCCGACAAGATTGATGGTACATTTTAAATGTAATGCACACGTATGGAACAAAAAGAAATGAAGTCGAAAATAAACATCGCATCGCTTCACAGCTGCGTGATGGCACAATGGGACATTATTAAGTGTTTACTGTTAACATTTCGCCGGTGTCCAATGGTAACGTTCGACGTAGGCGTTTCGAACGCCGCTGCGGCGTCTAACGAATTGTGTAAACACAAGCATCGCCGGCCACTGCCGATACGTGCGCGCACCGAGCTAGTGTACACACAAGTAGCTAGGCGAGGCCACTTACAGCGAGCGAGCTCGTGAGGTATCATGTCATCGCTGTTTGAATAGAACATTTTTTATTTAACTCGTTTTAACTGGAAGCTGTTGGCTCTAAATTCAAGTTGCTTGTGCCTAATTATGATGTAATCAATACGTCGTATAGATTAAGACACTTTTAAATTCATTTCCAATAAGTTTAATTACTGGACAACTATATTTTATTAAAGCTGTCGATTTTATTTAAAAAAAAACTAATAAGGTAACTTATAAATCATAATAACTGGTCGTAAATATGATTGAAACGAAGAAAAAACACTTAAATCAATGACACCTACACGAAAGATATTTCGATAAAGCCTCGCCTTTTGTGCAGTCGAAATGATAGGAAAGTCAAATAGAAATGTTTGTATAGGATCCGCAACGTGGGCGTAGCGTCTAAATATTTTATTTTTCGAGTGGCTCCAGGACAAAAGCCTGTTTGTGGTTCACCATTGTGTCCGGCTTTAGTGGTTACTAAACAAGTTCACGTACGTGCTGTTATGAAGATAACGCTTTCGTGCATCAAAACATAAAATGTTGCACGTGTTTTAAAGTTAGAGTATAAACTAATGATCTGTTTATTTTAAACAATTAGAGTGCACGTGGACGTTTTTTTGTTTATAAAAAGTCAACACCAGGCGAATGATGTATTGGATAGATACTCATAGGCTAAAGTAAAAAAGAAAAAGTATTTAAATACAGAAAATCTTTTCAATTTTTCTTGAATGTAAGTAGAATCACTCAAATGACTCTTAACTTGTTGTCAATACATTGCATTTGGTTTCATACATTTAAAATGGTCAGATGTTTTTTTAATTTTCTATAATATTAAAATTGATTTTGAAATATATTTTAGTCGTGTGATATCTGAACACAAACTGGTTTGATATGCAATTATCTTAGCTATTGATATTTGCAACAAAACGGCTATTATGTGCGATTTCACCTAAATGATTCGCTATAAATATTCCTATTTTACAACTGTTATTAAAAGAAATATTTTATAGTTTTTTTTTACGAAATGACATTTAAATATGAATATTTTAATAAGAGCTATTAAAATAAAATTTTATTTCGGAAATTACCATAGACTGTCTCATTTTTTGTTCTTCATTGTGCGGGTCGAAGAACTGACTTAATTATTTTTAAAAATCGGCGAGGTATCTTACTTATATGTTTTGTTTTTTCGACAGTGAAATAGAAATATAGCTTGCAATGTTACAAGTTAATAAATTATTAATAAATATTTTATCTCATATACGCGTAAATATATGCTACTCTCTTAATATTACTTGTTATGAACTTATATATCTATTCCTATCAGAATTTACTATCCCATTGGATCCTAGTAAACTTTACCTTATCAAAAATCCATAGAGACCTAAGTAGAATACTTTTTATAACCGTATTATTCCACTGTCTTGACACTTGTATAATATTGTCGTCTCTGTTTTGTTAAAGAGAATGAAAGAGATGACAATATATATTAATAAGTGTGATGGCAGTGGAATTCTACGGTAATACATAACAATAAATACAAGACATGTGTAATCTAATAACATTACAGTCAGAGGTAGTTAACTCGAGTCGCGAGTAAATCAAATCGCAGCACGAAGGCGGCGTGTGCCGCAAGGCCGATGCCTGCCACATCCCCCCTCCTGTACCCAGCTTCGCCCCCCTTCACCAGCCCTTTATATGGTGTGTCTGGACCTTAGTAGAGATTCCACTCGATCGAGCATTCGTCATCGCCTGCGGTTACTAAAAGCAAGTCTATCCGAGGAAAGTTTCCTGTCATGATGTTTTACATTTCTTATCTGATAAGTTTTTGTAGAGTACAAGCAGGATTTTAGAAAGAATTAAAAATATATTCTTTAATTTTTTCTTTCAATTGTAGGCGAAGAATATATAACATTATTAAACTGCAATTATATAGATCAATTCATTGTATTATAGGTATTTGTTTTTCACTAATTCATACTTTATTTAAGATTATATGAAAGACGTAGCCTGGATAAACTAAAGTCAATTCAAGAATAAATAAAATGTAATTCGAAATATTTTTTAATTTATGGTCATATTGTATTGTAAATCCTATATGCAATATACTGGTTGTCTTGTTATTTATTCTTATTAGAGTTTATTCTTTAGCGGCATGACGCACGTGCTCTGTAAGGCATTGCATTCGTTGGCCATAGCTATATCCTTATTTAAATCGACTGCCGGGAAAAACGTACAGTTACCAAATATAGGAAATTGTGCGCATTTGTATATCGGTTTTGGTGATACCAAATCTGGTGTCTCATTTGGTTAATGGGATAAAAAGATCTTTTAATGAGCAACAACGTTTTTGTTATAAGAAAAACTGGTGTGTACAAATTTACAACGAAACTGTTTTTGGTTTCTGATTTGTGAAACTGCGTGATTTAAATTTATATCTTTACACGTATTGTGTATTTTGTAATGTAATATTTTTCTTTCAAACTGAAAATCATTCACGAAACTACTACTAATTCCAGGTAACAATAACTATAGTGGCATAATCTATATAAAATAACAAGTAACTATAGCCAAAACGTAGGCTACACCATTCTAGCCCGCGGCATCCACAGCTCGACCGTTAAATAATAACGAGCGGGTACCAGGTCGACGGCTTCGTTCAGCTATAAATTGTCCGCGGCCGCCGGGCACCTAGTACCGAATACTGAGCACCCAGCGCACCACGCAATACGGAAAATAATATAGAGCCTAGCTTAGCCTCTAGTTTCACTTAGTGCACTTAAGTCAGCTAAATTATCGCATCGGATTGACAAGTACGATAGGATTGCATAGCATTAGAAGTAGCTTTAAAGTTACTATATTCATGTTAACTTAGTACCAGAGACTTAAATGATTGAAAGTAAAATATATTTTAATTTACCTTTAAATTGGTCATTAAAACGCTATCCAGATTAAGAAATTCTTTAAGAAAGTCTGTTACTATTTTTGTTAATCGAATTAGAAGCCAAATGAATTCCAACAAGAGAGAGCCTGCGAGCGAGAGAACGCGCATTCCCCTCTATTGTCACAACTCGGACCTCGCTTACGCTGGATTAAACCGCATTATTGATTCCGTAATATCCAAGGGACATTTTTTGTTACATTTTTCTGGCGAGATTATTCTGGGCTTCCGTAATTTTGTACAGCTTCGAAAAACGATCAAAAAAACTGTTTCGAACGACAAGCGACAACCTTTTTTTGTTACATTCTTTATGGACGACGCATTAATGCAGAATAACTTTTAATATTTTTTTATTAACGATACCGGAAGGGTGACTTTATATTTAAGTTTGTTGCTTAGTAGCAACATTTTTAGTGAGTTCGTTGAAATCTTTTGTAAGAGGATACTGTAAAACAAATATTTAGTTATTGTTTTTCATAATTGCAAGCGACTTCTATATAATTTTTTGATCTCCACTAATTCATATACTTTTTTATGCGAGACGATATTAATATAATAAAATATAATTCAGTACATGTTTTTTTTGCATTCTACAACAGACTATTTCAATATAAACTTTTAAAGCGTTTTTATAGATAGATGATATCTTTATGTTTTTTTACGGTAGCTATCATAAAAAAATGTTTACAGCATGTTGAATCCTACATAGATTCGCAACCATAGATACGTATATCCTCGTATGTTTCAGATGTTTACATTTTTCATACACGTATTTTATATGGGAAATATCGTCATTAAGCGCTTTTGTTTATATTTAGGTGCTATATAACAAGAAACAAATTAAATAAGGCAATGAAAAGGAGTAAGGCCGGCGTTAGTATTCGGCGTGCAAACCGCACGGCCGCTTCTCACGGCGCGGCGTATGCGTAGCGCGTCCGCGCGTGAGAACAGCACTTTATGCGGGCAATATGTCTACATAGCCCAATATAAATAGCTTTGATCTTCGTTCCAGTGAAACATTAATAACTTATTGGTTATCTACGAAATATGGGGTCGTGAGAGTCCACCATTCGTCTCAATGATGCGAACCATCTTAGATTAAAAAAATTAAGATAAGTAGGCCAATTAAAATCTCTTTAAACAAGATGATAAATTAAGTACAAGAGGGTTAGGTAAGCAAGTTAAAATTTATAATTTTTGAAGTTAACTAAATCTTTGTAAATCCATAACTTATATAACAAGACGAGTCTCTTATGTTTAAGTTAAAAGATTTAATCAAAACAACATTTTGCGAGTAAAATTCACGGAACCAAAGTTAGTTATAAAAAAAATAACGGTTCATCGAGATAAGGGGCCAGTTGCAGCGAGATCTCAACTTGATTAGTTGCCCAAACTGCGACACTGGTGAATTTAGAAATGTTTCTTGGAATTAACATAAAAATGAAGTTTGTTCGTGTTTATCTTAATCTTTTTTAGGAGCTAGCGGCCAACCAATTGGTCTAGTTTGCAGATCACGAGATACCTAGGAGCGTGCGCGAATTAAAATGAAAGTTGTTTGAATGCAAGGTGAACAGTGTCCGCCGATAGATAAGAGATATTACTTCCATAATGTATATTGTCGGTTTTACATTTATTTTGTTTATCGTTTCGTATGTACGGTAGTTTTTTATAAGTCATGGCCGTATATAAAGATTACAATTTTCATTAAAAAAAATATATAACGTATTTTAGAATTACGGCACCAGTTAATTGTAGAAAACTAAAAAATTAAAAAATCATTTCAGAAATTCTACTATAAAAAGTTTCATCTCGTCGTTAGTTTAAAAAGTTATATAATATGTTTTGCATATTTTCGCTTTCTCTCATATATTACATTTTCTTTTCATGTACGCTGATAATGTGACGTCAAAACTTACGTTAAATTCCAAAAAAATGACATATTTAATCTGAGTGTAGACATTAAGATTGACATATAACAATAATGACATATTGACTGAGGACTGATTGTCAAAATGACATGTGTCACCTGTCAAATAGAGTGTGTGAACAGGCGTTATCAGTGATGTAACTTGCACGCGAACACTTGGCGACAGGATAACCTAATTTTAGGAATTGACGCGTATTTGACTACAGGAAACCTGTAATATTATAGAAAAATATTAAGTACGAACAAATCCAATAGAGTCCAAATCCAAAACAATAGAGTCTATTTTAATTCTAATCTATGGATAAAAAATAAACATAATACAAACGTATTAATTTCGTTAATCATTGTATTAATATATTTTTGTTATCAAAATCGAATTGTTCAATATTAACAAAACTGTGTGTAAATACGATTTTATTTTAAGTATAAAAACCTTTATCGAAATGTATTTGAAACGTTCGATTATTAAATAACAGTTTATCATTTCCCACGGCACAACTTTCCCAAAGCGCACGTATTAACTTATCCCCTTATCAATACGTCATTCCCGTGCGATCCTCTCTCCACCATCGATCTCATTCTACGGCTATTTGCAGATAAAATATTTGCGTGTCTGATACGAATTAGCGTTAAGATATATTTCGTGTATATAATTTTTTTGGTTCTCCCGATAAACTTTTGAATTGGAAATTATTTAAATAGTTTCAAAACACGCATGGAAATACTCACAATATTCAATTAATTATTTGGAAATACATTTTTATCTTACTAATATTATAAATGCGAATGTTTAGATGGATGGAAGGATGGGAAAATCTTTGAAGGTATCTCCGGCCTAACGGAGCTCGCTGAAATTAGTAGTGCATAGTCTGGAAGAACACATAGGCTACTTATTAAGTTTTTTTTTTAATTCCGCGCGGACGGAGTCGCTGCCGACAGCTAGCATTACATAAACAAAAAGTTAATTTGATATTAAATGACTCTTCAAAGTATAAAGATTTGATTTTAAATTATTTTACCGACATCACTATTTAAAAATATATATTTTCACACAGTTTAAAATTTAAATCAATTCAACATTTCGTTAGACGTGAAAGTTGTAGGAAACACGTTATAACTAAATACGGCTATGTTTAGTCATTTTAAAAATGTCGCAGCTGAGGTACGAACTGGAGGTATGCAGCTATGTAAAAGCAGTTCTACTCCTCCCCTAATTACCCGCGGGCGTTCAAATTACACGTAATTGGAGTAATATTCTACGCAGACTCGCCTTTGTCGCGTCGTTCTGGAATCCATTCCACAATTTTTATAAAAGCGCAACGTATAATTTTGCTTGAATTTTTGAAATATTTGCAAGCATAAACGAATTGTTATTGTCCATTATGTGAATCTTAAGCTATTAAAATGCCATACCATAAACAAAAAATAAAAAAAGTGTATTTAAATATATTAATTATAATATAATATATGTTCCAAGATGACGCGAATTAAAATTTTAATACATTTCAAAATAATTTAGCAGCTCAAATTAAGGAAAAAAAATCTACGATAAACATAATTTACAAGATTCGTTTATTTTTATAAAAATACGCCCAAGACGTGACGCACCATCAATTTCGCTAGACGTAATAAAAAGTGACTAAATTATGCTTTTTATAACATAGGCAAAGGTCAAACCGTAGGTATGTTTGTATTAATTTTTTTTACATTGGTTACCATGTGCTGGCGATGACGCAGACACACATGGGCTCAGGCTAGTTCCATGTACCATTGACGCGTTATTTGTTTAAAAAAATACACTTTATCTATGGCGCTTGCGTTGTAATGCCACTTCACGTGTGAAACAACCCTAATTCATAGACAAGATAATGCTATACACATTGAACACATTTATAATAAGAACTTCTTTGAGAACTTTCCGTTTTGTGTTTTTAGTTTTATATTGTAGTCTGGACTAATGCTATGTTTCTCTAGTATCCAATTAAGTAAAATAGACATTGAGACCTTGAAATAAATGTGACAATATGCATTATGATATACTAAACGCTGGTTTAGTATACAAACTTCTTTCGCGTGTTCAGTATTATAGCTATCAGCAAGTTCGAGTTACAAGGCATACCATTCGGGTTTGTTTATATAATAAAACCTAAACTGTATCCATGTTTCAAAAACTTTTTTCTTCTGATTAGATTCCGATCACGTCATCGCAGCATTCTTGATTATTAATTTAGCATTTATCTTTTCTCGATCGTAAAAGAATACTGTCTTCTGATTACTCATAATTACATGGTAATAAAAATAGTTGAAGTTAACTTTAAATAGTAAAAACGATACACACTAAATAGTAAACCTGACCCATTGTAATAATATTATCTTACATAAGGAACAGAATACATTCTACGAGTTAAAGTATACGTTCCAATCAAATAATTCTATTGATATTCATTGAGTATTCACTTCGAGGTGGAGCTACAATTACGTATAGTTTCTTAGCCGGTGACAGAGGGTCGCCCACGCGCCTCCCGCACGAGAGGTCCCCATTATACAATCAGTACGAATCAGCACCACGATACTATGCCATTATTGCGGCGTACTGCTATCAACGTCTATTGCTATCGCGATCACTTTAATACGAGACCAGGCATCCAATTTACGACCAACCTATCTGTGCGCTCGATGATGTATTCGAAATTGGCATTCGATTTTCAAATTTATTTGACATTCGTTTAAATTTTACGTTCGGTTGTTGTTATAATTTTTTCAAGCCAGAATTTTAAACTTATCATTGTAGAATGTCAAATACATTAAACAGTCATTTCTTTTTAATACAATACGTAGTTTATTTTAATAATTGTGTTTATATTCTATGCAATAAACAAATAATTTATTGTTTATAAGAAGTTGTATTTTATGTTGGAAATATTTATGTGGTTTAACTGATGGTTTCATTCTTATTGGAACGGTCGGACATTGTGGCTGACACAGGTTTGGACTGGGCACACAAAGGCGCACGTGCTGCGCGCTCGCCCGCGGCGCGCCCATTGTCTGGCTCCACTGGACCTACGACGTATACCACTTATTGTTATGATTGCTTCGACCCATTGTTTCACGAAAACCTTATACATGCTTCGGCTTTTACTATAAATTACACATTCTTGTATAGCTTTTAATTCTTGTACATTTAGTTTAATTAAATTGAAACATTTTCTTTTAACATTTAAATAAAGTTAGATTTAATCTGGATTCTTTTGTTTATTTTAGAATATTAGAGTTAATAGCGGTCAAATAAGACTATCGTAAAAACGGTTTTATGGAATTCCATTTTGATATAATAGTTTCACTAGGAATGTATTTGCCATGTAAATTTGGTCATAAATATCGATATTAGATTATAATTCATATATTTCCTTGTCTTACGATTATTGAACATACAATAGACAATACAACATCGTTGTCTATGTAACTTGTTTATTGTAAAATCAATGTACGACAAAATGAAGCGGTAAAACAATATTCACTGGCTTCAAATTTGCCGTTTACCGGTACAACGAGAACCGGTCGAGAGCGAGGTCTTAGCCGGCCGCTGATATATCTGCAAATTTATACAATTGGTTTCCTGTTCGTTTATAAACTAGTAGAAGTAGATCACGGAACTCTCGGCTCGACGATTGTGCATGAGCCGGCGCTGACCTAGAAACAAAAAAAAATGCACCGACGCGTGAGTGGTTTTATAGTCTGTGTGGGCTTGGAAGCTTTTAAATCTTTGGAGCGAGGTACTTGAGTGACGGAGACACAACCAAACTGTCGTGTTTAGGTAGGCGAAAAAAAATTGAGAAAACATTAAGATTTGTTCAGGAAAAGCATGTGTATTATTAATAATGTCCAGCATATTATTAAGTATTAGGATTAAATTTAGTTTTAAGAACAGTACAAAAGAAGGTTATAATGACAAATACATAAAGAAAGATACTCTAGGACAACAAATATTTAGCACCTAATCGACTCTTATCACGTCTTTTATCACTAAACTAAAAGCTGTATCAGTACATGTTAAGTTGCGATGCATTATGATAGCCAGGCCTTGTTTAAAGCCGTTACAATGGCCAGAAGTAAGGTCCGCGATCATATCGAGTATGGTAATACCGCAGTGGCGGCGCGTGGGCAGGCGCGGTTGCGGCGCGCGTGGCAACGATAGGGCTGCTCTTTGCCGCCTAAATTAAAAAAAAAACTATTCAGCCAATCTTGTCAATGTCAAAACTTCGATTAGCATTTTATCATCAAACAGGTTTTATATTTAATTCATCAAAGTATTCATAACAGTTATTAAAGCTTTGTTATATCAATTAAGTTTTATTATATATCTATTAATATTGTTATATGAATATAATTCGATATTCAATTTTATTAACACCTGTGTAAGCAAATATAAATTTAAAACAGTTTATGATTGCAATAAACGTACCATAAAGGCATGACCCAACCCTACGAGGTATAAAGGTTGAACGTACGCATCATTGTTATCTCGCGCCAGGTTTGGGCGAGAATAAATAAAAGTCTTCGTAGAAAAGAGACGCATTTATTTATTTTTATTATTGTGTCGCGACTGTTGAGGGGCTGAGATAAAGCTTTATGACTCTTGCCATGCGCTAACTAACTTTCTTTCCATAGACAAATATTTATGAGTGTAACAGTTCAGCTCGTTAGCGCATCATGGTACATTATGAATATTTAAATATTGCTAATTATCGTATTCTTATCGATATCTCATTCAATTTATTGTCAATAGTTTGCTTTATAAACTATTAATCTTTTATATTCAAAATTTTAAGAACATCGTGTATATTGCTTCCAGAGAAAAAGGCAGCGCCCTATTGCGAAAGTTACTGTACCTACAACTACACTACTAAAATACAACGATAGAAACTCATTTAGGTCTTGCAATTGACGTTTAAAGCTTGAGTCATTTAAAATAATACGATACAATACGGCTTCGTAAAAGTTTTATACGTTTAAGGAAGAACATTTAAATTAACTGAAAGCAAGATGATTCGAATATTATATTTTTTTTATTGAAACAAAAGACTATCGAGAATGCGTTAATTAACATAACAGGCGGGATGCCATCGACGGCGATGTGTCGAAGATTGAACGATTCGTGTTTTCCACGAATAAATCTCGACTTAACACAGCCATGCTAAAAGTTTTATTTTATACGATTGTTATAACGAATTCTGGTTGTAAAATAACAAGAGAGCTTTGTTGTTGGATCGGTCAGTTTAATGAGCAGCTGTAAACGCGTGTTGTAAAGTTAAAATCGATGTTACTCAATTTAAAACGCCTTCGCTCAATATATTCTTTGCTATCCTTGCTAATATAGATTATAAACAAATGTGATTTGAATAATTTTATCATCCATGTTAAATTTAGAACTTAAATGTTGGAAGTAACTTATTTAAATACTTTCCTATAAGTATAATGATATACGGAACAAATTACCTGCGAGATATCTACACTGCAAGCAAAGATGGTCAACTGCCTTCAAAGACTTTCTTTACTTATGGAAAGTGATGAGCAATTAATGAGGTTCTTTCCTTATTCATCATTACATATGCACATAATAATTCATTTTCTATCGTTTACAAAAACCTTAATGTGATATAGGATTACTGTTTATCGACTTATTATCGAAAAAACTTTGTTATCGACAGGCTGAAGTTAAAATGAGTTCACTTACAAACAAAAAGAGTATTTAGCCTATGGTCAAGATAGAGCAGATTGCTTTTGCTTCTGCCTTTTGTTACTAGTTAAAAAAAAAAACAATAAAAAACACGATAATATAGTTTTTCTATAAAACTTTGTAGACGTACCATTTATTGTGTTCGCGTGCCATCACGCTGCATCTTAGCTTTTTATAATCTGACTAGATTCAACGGATAAGGAGATTCGAATGCTATAACTAGATGTCGCTACAAATCAGTCAGGAAATGATTATCATATTGTATGAGGAAGGATCTCGGGTCTTTGAAACCATCATACCATTTGCGATACTTGAACAACCTTATAAAAATACGGTTAAACATCAATATCTACATGCATATTAGTGACACCCTTAGCCGGCATACGCACTTAGTTTTTTTTTTAAAGTAATGTTTTACAAAATTCAAAAGATTAAATTGATTATATTTCATTACAAATCACATTAAACATTGATTTTAATTATTCTAGTTATGGTCACCAATAACATACTTTGTTACCTTATTGGTCAAAACATTTTACCGTATTAAGGCAAAGAATTTATTAGTTACTGAGTATACTAATCTTTACTAATTAGCAATAATTAAACCTAAATTGGTCTATGGTCATTGTCATTTGTCTATTAATTACAGTATAGTAGACTTTTGAAACATTATTTTTTAACTTTTTTAATATTGCCTCATACATAAGTTCTCGTTATTTTTTCAGTATTGGTTCCGTAACAAAATGTATTCGGTTATTGTGGAACGTGATGTTATTTATCTGTGACGTTCGCGGCAACGAAGGGCGCTGCGGGGGACGGCAGGGGCGCTGCATTAGTGGCTTTTAGGAACCCGGCGCCTCTGTCATTTGCTGGTAATGGCGCGAGATTGCCTCTCCATTTTGTCCGCTTTTTTATCCAACACGACTTATTGTTTGTCACGCGTTGGTATTTTGATAAGGTACACGTGTTTTAAACATCATCATATGAACAAATCTTTAAGAATTAACTATGTATTTGAATTTTTAATCATTTTAACCTAAAAAGCACAGCTAAGCCATTCGCCGAAGTAAAATTATTATAACGCTGGTTAAATTTTATAAACCGAGAACGCGGAACAAACCCCAGTTAACACCCCACCACAATTTTTTGCGCCCATGTTTGAAAACAGAAAGTTAGCGGTTTTTATAGATATTGTTTTTGTGTATGTTGTTTTAGCGTGCGCCGATAATGAAAAAGCGCGGCAAAGCTCAGGGCTGCGAGGTAACGTAAACGAGCATTCCATATTTAAAATTGGAAAATTTCTTTTTTTTTTAAAGGGTACAAAGTATTATTATCAGCCGGTATCAAAGTTGAATACTCTTTGCATCATAGATTACATAACCTGTTAAGTGAGACTGGTAGTTAGCTCATAATAGTATTAGTTGATTTCTTTTCTTACATATATGGCCTTATTAAAAACAAGCCTTGCTAGTCGCGTAGAATCTTCGGACCAAACATGTATATAGTCAGGGCGTAATGATCGCAATCCCGGCTAGTCTAACCCGTAATAGTCCTTAGGTTAGGTTGTTCACCCCTAAGTAAGGGTATGAACCACGTGTGACTGCACCCAATACGGTGGAACACTTGTACTGATTTATATTTTACAAGATGCATATTTCAACGTGCACCCATTAGGGTGGATTAGACGGACCCCTCGATGACGTGAAAGTATTAAGGATGTGACTTGTCAAATTAAATTACTATAAAGCTAAAAATAAACCTGATCGATGAGCTCGCTTCTTAAATGTATTTGAGTCATTATATTATTCTATTTTTAGTTACCATTTTTAATCTGTATGATTTATTATAATGCAAGTTATAGTTACACTAAGAATAAATTCCAATGAATATAAAAACTTTATGCAGATGAAAAGTGTAGAAGACTGAAAACTTTTTAGTCCACCTTTTATGTTAACTTTATTAAAAATAAAAAGTAATTGAATTGTTATCAACTTTCGACTCATGTATAAGATAAAATCTATAAGTGAAAATTGTTACCGCGACAGAGAACAAGCGGCCCACAATAACCTAGATAAAAGCTTTGTCTTGTTTTTTGTCGCACGAAGGCAACGTAAAGGCGTCGTGCACCGCTTCGCTCGTATATTTTACGCGAGCGAGTGACCGTGGGCCGGCCGTGGGCGTGGGTCAACTATCCCAATGCCCACGCCACGTGCCACGTTTATTTAACATAAACTAGAGGCGACGTAATTACCAACCTATAAAATAAAGAATGACTTTCAACTGAATAGCAGTAGGTAATAGAGTTTCTTGGGCGTGTTTGAACCACAATGGAAATATTATTGTCTTAGTTTTAAGATAAAGAGTAATATGTATTCAAGGAGGATTTGAACTCTTTGTTATATAACCAAAAATATTGAAAGTGTAAAATCTGTAGTCAAATTAAATTAAAGCATTTTAACGACAAACATTTAGGTAGTTTTCGACATCTCGTTTGTTGAACTTAGTTTTTACTAATTAAAGTAAACATGGTCATCCTATCAGACACTCCATATATGATAAGAACAACTTACCACAGTCCGCAATCGCAAGGGTCGTATATAAAATCGATGGCAAGGATTCCAATATCATTAGGCCTTTTACAGCTACCGCCATGTTAAGGGGACTTCAGTGCATATTAAATTAATTTACGCTCATATGTAGACTTTAATTTACTTATGTTTCACCGATTTGATAAATCGTAATAAGAAAATTTCTTTTTTGTAAAAATTTATTGTACTTTATGAACATTTGTCATATGAACAGAGATTTCGAGGTCGTTCCTTAATCTATGCTATTCAGTTTAATTGATGATATCACCGAGTTAGTAGTCTCTGGGAGACAAATTTAATAAGTGTACGAGGAGACGCTGTCTTATAACGAAAATTGACGGTCAAAGTCTCTATTTAGAGATTTTATTTTGTTATTGATGTTGCAAAAACTTTTGATATTCAACTCTGCTTACTTACTTCTAAATCATTAGTAAAAAGTTAGTTTAATCTATTATCTACGTTACGTGTTAGGTAATATGTAAACATTATCGATAGTCACGCCATTTCTGTAATAACAAATATTTGGTCTATATGATGTGGTTACTTTAATGTGAATGTGTAATTAATGTTGTGTTATGTTGTACAGCGGGCTGTCAGTGTCGGGGGGTCGCAGCGAACGCGCGGTGACGCCGGTGTACCTGCGGTGCCGCGCGGGCAGCGTTTCATGGCTGTACCCGCGTGGCGCACTACGGCTGTCTCTCCGGCCGCCACTGCCTGCACCGGACAAAGATTTCAACCTCTGCATACGCGTCATCCGACGACCAGACCCGCCGGAGTTCTTTACTGATCTGCAGTTCAATGATACTGGTTAGTATTTGTTGATGTTCTATATACCTAGAAAGATAAGCGGGTAGAATTAAAAAATATTGAATTGAATGATCACTACAACTATATGGTTTTCTATGAAATAATGCCCACGTGAGCAAATGCTACGAGACAAATTGCAAGGACACTGTGGTACTTAATTATCTGTAATCCACGGACATCGAGAGCGCGCTTATTTTTGTAGATCAGACAGAAGCAATAAAAGTTATACTTTTCTAGAACCAGGCGAAAGATTTCCCGCCCGCATCTTCTTGGAAGGTGCTCGGAAGCTAGTGCCACTGTACGCGCCTGACGACGGGGACCCGCGAGAGGTGCGATGCGTGCGCAGCCGTCGCGGTCGCGCAGCCCTATACGTAGAGGCGGAGCCCGAGACCGACGCCCGACGGAGGGTCGCCACCTTTAAGTACGAAGCCAGGCCACTGAGCACGCAACACTATGACCCGGCGACAGCTGACTGCAGACCATGCTCTGACTCTGAACTCGAGCTGGCCTTCTGTACAAGCGATCTAGGTAAGTTATGCTTTGGAAACATATCTGATATCTATTGGCTGATTACACAAACCTTTTAACGAAAAGGGCATGAGAAACTTTCCGTGCTTCAAGTTTACGAAACTTTTATTTTCGTGCTTGAGGTATTGGGAAACTAGAAAAAGATTTTCACGCCACATAGACATAGGGATAGCAATAAATCTGACTGAATGGTCATCAAATTTTACAGGTTTAGAATCATGACTTAATACGCAAGTTTCAAAAAGTTTTTGGAAATAGCGATGTTTTGAGTAAATCTTGAATACGTTTTCCCACAGTAACTCTTCTTCGTACTTCAAAAAAATCGGCAAATATAAAAAGCGCGACACATTTCTTACTCATCAACGTTCATACTTTTATTCCTTTTAATTCTCAAAAAACTAGAAGTCGGTATGTTTAAGCGACAACATTCATTTGAGACGTAATGCGGAGTGCAATTCTAAGAACATGATTAGTCGTATGAGATAACAACGCTCTGCAAGTCTTGATTTACGGAAGCTGTTGACTATGCAATAGGATGTGACGATCGCTACTTAGATTCTATTAACGTCCATAACAAGCAAACTAGTACCGGCCAGACTAGTACGTAGGCACGCGCGGCAGGGAGTGGGTCTACAATGTTTTTTGTACTCGTTTGATAAATTATAATGGACGCCAGTTATGTCATAGACACGCGCCCCGCGGGGCAGTGGGCGGCCATTTTGCCCGCCATCAGTGCTGCTTTCAAATTTTCGAATGTCATTAAATTAAACATAATTTTTATTACTTCATACAGATTATATTTACTTACATTTTACAAATTAACGCTTGAAATAGCTACTGTTTTTATTAAAACCTAAATTATGGAATGTAAATCTGTGCTAATCTATAAGTTAAGATGTTTCTTCGGATTTTTTTTTGTCGTAATATTACCTAAATAGTTTCTACTTCAGAGCACTTTGCAAACAGCGATGAATGAAAAAAATATTTCAATAAAAGTTAAAATTTCTAACAATGCCAGCCACTTTCTCGGACAGACATTTAAATCAGATAAGTCGTTAGTTAAAATCTCTATAATTAAGCGATTTTGTATAGAGTACAGAAGACTGTGGCGAGGCAACTATTCACTTATCTGTTTCAAACAAAAGTTCGATAGAAAAAATAGTTCATTTTGCGCTTACTCATGGCTCAGACAAAAAGCCGATTGCGCGCCACGCCGCACAATGGCGACAGTGATTAATACTTCTAACAAAACGTTATCTCTTATAGTCACAGACGGTTACAATCATTTTTACTTCGCAACCAGTTTAGGCGGCAACTTTAAGACGTGTTCAATCAACTCTAAGCTCTAGTTACGAATAAATCCATTAAATAGAGCTGGAATTAAGTACTTGTGAAAAAGCAAACCTCGATCTCAGCTTGTCATTTTCGATGGGAAATTTTCTTCACTTCAAATTAAATACAGCATGTCGTTTCTCCTTGTCTTTATTATAATAATTTGTTTTATTTTTTAGTGTCGCGAGTGATGATAGTAGGCAGCGAGCAGCGTGAGGATCTGGATACCACTCAACTGACGATGCGTCTGACGCGGCTTCTGCGCGCCTCCGCGCCCGCTGACCCCGCCGCATCCCACACACTGCACGCTACCGATCTCACACAAGACGAATACTATAGGTATGTATACTACAGTAAGGAGATAACTGTTAGATCGTAGCACTTGATTTTGATTGCGGTTTGCTAACCAGAGGATCTAAGTGTGTTTTTGGAAAATTAAGGATGGATGGAAATTTTATCGGACTGCGTATTTTGATTTCTAATTTGAATTGTTATTTTATTGGTATCTCATCATACGTATTTCTATTACATATCTATTATACCATTAAGTACTATCAAATTATTGTAAACATTTTATTAAAAGGCTTCTAAAATAGCTTCAGTATTGATTGTACTTTACTTCAATTATCCCTTGTTTCAGGTACGAAGGTGACAATACATTGTCGCAGTCAGAGAAGTCTCAAGAAGCGCTGCACGCGCACGTGCACGTGTGGTCAGGCTGTGGAGCGTCCGCGGGCGGCGGAGAGTTTGTTGCAATGGCGCGCCGCCGCCTCGGCCGACTGTCGCTAGTGTGCGCGCCGCGACTGCAGCACTGGCGCCGCCTTGTGGAGCTCCGCAGAAACGCCAGCGACGCACATTGCACTCTCCACTCATAGCGACGCGAACACCAACTTGCTATATGACGTCACAAATGTGCGTAATACTAAGCAACTTATAAGTACTCGAGTACTTCAAGCCACATGTAGACTTTTCTGACGATTGCTGCAACGCTCTCATCACGTCATAGCTACAAATTGACGTAGTACTTGACGCGTGTCCTGTGCAACGTAAGCTAATCTGACGTCAAAACTGACGCTGACGTCATATTGAGCTGCATTTGTGGTAAAGTTCAAACATAACAAATCTTTTTTATTTTAAGTAAAAATGTCATGAATCTTCAAAAAAAATATATTAAAATCCATATTGTATTTATGTTGAACGTAGTTCCATTATGTAATTAATTTTCACAGTAGAAAATCCTTAATTTTTTAATGCCAATCTTTAACTAACGTAGTTATTTTTAACATAGTCATTGTATTAAATCTTTTATATTGGTATACTGTAATAACTTAGTGCTAGTTTACTCTGGCTTTGTCTGTATTAGAAGTTATAACGACAAGGCTATCTCAACAGGTGGACATAAGTCAAACTTAATTATGACGGCTCACTAGCGCCAACCTGTCAACGTCAATAACGTTACAAGTTCTCTTTATACTGTAGTTGTCATGTTATTTTTTTTTGTTTAAGTAGGTTTTATATATATTCTGTCACAAATAAGCGCGACAGTGGCGCCTCTCTCACCGGCATAGATCTTTGTTGAACTAATGACTACATTCTGCCTGGGACTCCAATTATTGACACTTGAATTATACATATTGACATCTCTTGCATTCTCTTTGACCAAACAGAGATAACAATATGTATACATGTATCGCTGCCGTCTAAATTCGCAACAATAATTCAGTACAATTCTTAATCTAGAGAATGATATTGAATTATTTATAAATTTAAGTAAAATATGTAAATAATTTCCTATATTTTACAATCTATATTAACTGTGATTAGAAATGTATATTATCAGATCTTGTAATCTGATTTTACACATCACAAAAAAATCTCTATCGTATACTTGCCATATCTTGTATATAAAATATAGTATTTTATATAAAATTATAGATATATTTAATAAATCGCTCATATTTTATTGAGCTTGTGGTCCAGAGTGCCAAAATAATTAAGATCTTGTAAACATAAAGTTGATCTCAACATTGTAAATATAAAAATAAGATCAGAATATTTTATAGGTATATTGAATAGTATTTTAGGAATTGTTTCATAACTTTCTTTGCATATTTAAATATGTATTATTGTAAATACATAGGTATAATACATATGCATGCTCAGTAATTTGAATTATTGTAAATAAATAAAAATATGGTGCGAAGTAAATATGAAATAGAAAAAATAACTTTCCATTGTAGTGCTTCCAATACAAATTATATACCTACTTATATGCTTCTCATAAAAATACTAATGTTAAATAAATATTTTTATTATATAGCGTTTACGTGTTCAATGTAATCTTTATATACTTTATAAATATAATCTGTGGATATATTTTTATCAATAACATTAATATATTTGTACAAAATATTTTATTATAAATGTTGGTATGTGATATAGAATACAACGATTATAATTTATAACTAAATACCTATTGTATAGAAACTTTTGAAAAATATATTTAGATGGAATAAAAAAAAATTGTATTAAATCGAACAAGATGTTTGAATAAAATTATTTCAAAATTTATTTACGTTTTTGTTTCAAACCATTGGCTCCGCAGAGTAAGAGGGATGACATGTTTTTGTACGAGTCTACCAATAATCCAACGGGAAACACTCGTACGAAAAAACATGAGATTTTTCCCATCGTATCAACGGAAAAAAAACACCCTTTAGTACTTTACTAGTAAGAACTTACGTCAGGAAATATGCATTTTTTTTATTAACTGATACAAAAGAAAGAAACACTTATTACAACGCAGATATAAGAGAAAAAAATACACGCAACACAGATTTATAACAAAAAATTAAAGACAAGTTTGACAAAAGCAGCCAGCGGCGTTAGACAATGAGCATTCGGCACGAAGCGTTTCTATTACGAACTTCAAAAATGTATAAAATTGACAATAACTTTCGATAAGTCACGTGATTGTCGCGCGTCTGTTCTATACAATTGCGAAGTTCGCTATCGAATCGCTTTAAAGCGAATGGAATTTGTCTAAACCCGCATTTCAGCGTATGCGGCGAAATCTTAAAAAGTCAGAGATGGTAAAAAAAATGGCATGTATTATGAAATAAAAGAGACATACAATATAGCATTTTATTTATTGAAAAAATCACAACTGATACCACATAGAAAATCTACTCGGCACGGTTTAACTCTTAACTATATAATATCACATAAACACTTTTATAATTTGATAGATTATATACAAAGACAATTTATTTATATAAATTAATATTTTGGTACAGTTTGAAAACGTCGCTTGCGACAAATATAACAAAAAAGAACCAAAAAGTTTCCTTTAAATAAATAAAATATAAATATAACAATATCATGAGCAACTAAAACATACACATAAAGATATATTTACAATTGAAAATTAAACATATAAATAATATATTTTCGTGGTTTGACATCACCTTTAAGTATCGGCCTTTAGGCTTTGAGTACTAAAAGATTCTTATAAACAATTAATGGAAATAAAACATAATGAAAAGCATTTTTTCATTCCACAATTAACTACTATGCGTGCAAAATAACATGAAATGCATTTGACGTTAACTTTTCTTCGTTATTACGTTACCGGTCTTCAATGTCATGTTATTGTGGACGTATAGTAATGATTTACATTCCATACTTAAATATAATTCTTTAGATTGTCACATGTTTTTCTGAAAAATAAATTTTATATACCAAAATATTTGTTTCGAAAACAGGTACACGTAATATGATATGTAGACAAGTAATGCTTTAAAATACTTCTACTAAACATAATTTACTTCAGGTTCATAAACAGAAAATAGCTTACAAAATAATATTTCAGTTAAAATTAGACCCGCGGTAATCCGGCCCTTGTTTTATCCAGCGCTTCTTTGTCTAATTCGTCTTTATAATCTAATTTCGTCATTCCGTCAAATGATTCATAATTATAATTTCAATGGCTAGTTTTTTATTACTTTTATATGCATTTGTTTGATAACAAATATATCCCAATGTAACTATTTTTTTGTAAGCTTTACAACAGTGGTGTTGACTTTTTTCTTTTAGTTCTTTTGTAATAAAATCCAGAAATATTGTCTTTGGTAGTATTCAATTTCGACAATGCGCAAATAGATAGTTGGATTACCTCGAGTTTTCTGCATTTCAATATATTACGAGGATAAAATTTCAATTTGCAAAAAATATTTCAGTCGAATAATTTGGCATAAAATTATACAAAACTGCTTTCAACAATTGGGGTGGACAGAACATCTGAATATGCTCAGAGACCATCAATTTTTGTAAAATATATCTGTGAGTAACAATATAAAAGTAATACAAATAATAAATATAGCCCATCTTGTCGACTTCATAAGAAAAGTGCAAATTTGCTTTATTACAGAATTATTAATTTATAAATAGTCCATAGGTGACTTAAAATGGCTGACATTAGAAAAAAAAATTAAAATCTGCAAATGTTTTTCCTCGTTGCATTTCTCCTAATTAAAAGGATGAGCAAGTTACAATCAGCCTTATAAAAATCATTTCACCTTAATCTTTTAAATTTATAAAAAATATTTTTTTTTCTAATTCATCAAACCCAAGTAAATAGAAAAATATCAAATAAGCCTTTTAATCAAGTTTATAATATTAATGTAAGAAATAAGAAATAATTTCAAAACCATTTAACAGGTGATTGCAAAAAACTCGCTTCTATGTTGTAATAAAAAAAAATATTTACTTTCTAGTTTTTGAAAAAAGGAAAAAACTATTTTACTGATCCTAGTTAAAAAGAATGTTATATAAATCTTTAAATTCCAACAATAAAACTCTACTTCTAGACATATTTTAGATTTTTTTTTAATTTTTATACAATAAAAATGTATTTTATTTTAATAAATATTGGAATTTTATAACAGCATATATAATGGATTTATTGTCGAAGGGTTTGTTACATTAACGAGAAAAGACGAGAGAAAGCTCATATTTTGTGAGAAATTAGGTTTCTATTGCTGAAACGATACAAAAAAATCTCTATAAAAGGATAGGTCATTGAAATATCAGCTTTTGCTCACTTCCGACATTTCCTGTGGTGTTAGTGACAGTTAATCTTCTTTATTAGTTCGAGTTTCCAAACACCAATCAAAATCAAACAGGCACAAAGTTACTACGGTTATAGCCTATCTATGTATAGAGGTGAGTGAAAAAAAATATTGTTATCCCTCTCCATTTCTACAGATAAAAAGAGACAATATGTTTACAAGTGCTTCGGCAGAAAAACACCAAATACTAGAAAAATGAAGGTTAATTTGGAATAAAATACTCGAAATAAGGAATGAATAAAAATTATTATATACAATTTTACGTGTTCTATATTTAAACTAAACATAAAAGGAATATAAAATTATGAAGTAAAGGAAGTACAATTTTTTTTTCATATTTTAGCACGGAAACTATGATTTTTTTTTCTCAGTATTATTGTAATTTTTTCAAAATTAAATTCTCGGCAGTGAAATAAATTGATGATAAAATTGTGCGAATAAAACACATATCGTAGGAATAAAATTGAACCATACTTCACACATATTTACCTTAGCAAATATAAATATACTTTAACATTTTTTTGAATAGTAAAATTACTTTTAAATAAAAAAAAATTAAATATAAGACGATGTTTAAATAATAAAATAATAAACTTAAACAAAACTAAAACAAAAATAATACCTTTCATCTAAATACCTAACTAATGTAACCTATTTTATATACCAATAAATATTTCTAATACATTCTCCGAAGTTTTTTTTAATAAACAAAAAAAAGAAAAATTTAATAAATATAATATTTGTGGAATATTTTTTTATATACAAACACCTATATATTTTTATTTACCGACTTTTTTTGCTAACCGTAGCGACAGTCTTTAACTTATTTATACGCTCAAATGCCTAATATGTATTTGAACATGGTACTTATTTTACACATATAAAGACAAACTCGATTTCACAAGAAAATCGATTAGAAACGGTTTTCGAATCGATTTTTAATTCAATAATCATTAAAAAAAAAACTTACGAAAACGGTCAACTATATTAAAAATATCTTTTATCTATTTTTATAATGTCTATAACTAAAATAGTAACTTGATAGTACAATTAAATGCAAACTCACTATTAATTTTTATTCAGTAACTTCGAGAAATCCTTGACTAAATACAAAGGAACTTGGTAAATTTTCATATAGAATAATTCAATAAATTCTGTTATCGATACTTTGGAATTTAATGCAATGATAAAAAATAAATAAAAAAATTGTGATGATAAATTAAAAAAAAATATTTTAAAAATTTGACGCCATTATTTTAATGGATTGAATGTGCGTCTACAAAAAATAGTAGCAATGGAATAAAAAAAACTTTACATTTTTTTATTTTAAATATTTATCTGTGGTGGCAGAATGATATTTCCTTTGCCTTAACAAGTTAACTTTCCATACTTTGTCTTTATACTTTTTTTTTTACTTTTTGACGAAGAACAATTTTATTAACATTTGACAATAATTAGGGAATATTACCTGAAAAATCGAGATACAATATTTTGGCCCATATACTTTGCATAATAAGTGTGATTATTTCTTGACTTATTAATTCCATATCACGTTTAATGCCAAAACTATTTTCACATACTAAAGTGAGCAATATTAAAAAAAATGTATGAAAACTATATAAATGGATCGAAGGCGATGGCTTTGGAATTACGGCTTAGTTCCGATTTAAACGTGCCCGTTAAGCCAACATGGCGATAATGAAATAGGCACAGAATACAACGACTTATAGCCAGTCCATTTATAGATTTTAGATTACTATTTTCTTTACATTTGAGAATATAAATCGAAAAAAAAACAAGATAGTTCGACGATCGCATTTTAGTATAAATAATTAACAAGTCAAAAGATAATCACATCATTATAATAATTTGGATTAACTTACAGAAGTTCACTCAAAGCTGACGGGCGTGGGTGTCATGAGGTCTATCAGTATGTCCTCCATGTTGGGCAGCACTAGAACTTTCTCGAACTCTCTGGTCAACTTCTGCTCTATCCAGTTGGAGATGTGAGCGAAGCGCAGCGCACGAGCGCCCACTGCGGGTCGCGCGCGCAGCACTAGTTGCGGATTCGTGCGGAAACTGCAAAAGTAAAAAACTAAAATTATATCGAATCTTTATTGATACATGCTAGATAGTCTCGCATCATTTCTATTTCTATAATTAGTTGAATTTTTGAACACTAAAAGCTAGATCCGAAATATGAAAAATCAAATAGGCACAGAAAACCATTTCACATAGCCTATCCAATATAGTGGTCAGTGAATATTTTACATTAAAAAAGGTCATGATACGTCAATAGGACTATATAGACTCTAGTTAAGTAAAAAATTTCATTACGCTTTATTACTTTATTAGTAAATAGAGGACAAACATACATTGATGTTTATTTATTTAAATAGATATAATAGATACAATGCTTTAAAAATATAAAAGTGCATAAAATAGCGTCATATTATGACGTCATAGTTCTGGATAAGCACAGAATGGTTAGATTTGATACATATTTATTTTTATCAATACAAAAATATCAAATACAATTTTGATGACTCAGCAGTGCAGAAGGCTGTAGTATTATGATGGCTCACCCTATCCATATCCTGTCATGTGGCGGAGAGGGCAGGTTGAGGGCGAGGCGTCCTTCCAGGCCGTGCACCTCCAGCTGCAGCTTGATGTCCGTGTTGGAGAGGCCCTCCATCGCGCGCTTCACGTACTTGTAGTCAGTCACCTACAACACATACAACTTAAGTAAGATTAAAAACCCAAGGGACTGTGATATTTGTCTTGCCTATAGAGGTTTCTCTCTAATACGATTTTCTCGTTACAATATATATTACTACTTGTCGCCCGCAATACCATCCACAAGAAAATAAAAAAAAACCTAGTAGGTAGCCCATGTTTTCTTTCAAACTAAGTTCTATAAGTATGCCAAATTTAATTCGCTAAACCGTTCTGGAGATACCTTGAAACAAACAATCATTCAACCATTTAGACTGTCGCATTTATAGTAAGACTCCCACGACTCCATCCAGCCGGATTAAAAAAAAAGAAAAATAAGTCATCTATGTGTTCTTCCAGAGCATGTTCGGCAACTATGCCAATTTTAGCGAGATCTATTAAGCTGTTCCGGAGATACCTCAAAACATCCATACATCCAACTAACCACTCGCATTTATAATTAAGTAAGATTATAGCAATCATCAATATCCGTAGTAATAAATATGGTAGAGTAAAGTAAAATATTTTATATAGTACCTGTTGAAAATATTTATTAGTTGCAATCCTGTCGACCATTCGAAGGAACTTCTTCTTTGATGATCCTCCTTCTGTCATTGTTGATCTGAAAATAAAATACAAAAAATTAACAATTGACTCCCTCAAAAGCCAGTTTTTATAGTAAATTTCACATATCTTATTGGCTCGAAACTTCACACGAGAGATGTTGAGCCGGTAAGATATTTGAAAAATACTATACTAGAATACAATTGTACATGATGTCATATAGTGTGACTTATAAAGTTGTTATGTGAATGTATGTGCAGTGTGTACCAGCAGTAAACTTACGAGGAGTCAGATATGACGACGTTCTCGCCGCTGTCTACAGGCTGCACCAGCGGACTGTCATCATCACTGCTCGATTCCGCGGAGTCTTCTATGTCACTGTCATATATAGCCGGCTTGCGTTTCTACAAATTATATGCAATTAGATATTATTAAAAAAAACTTAATTTGTATTTGGATGGGTGTTTGAAGATATCTCTACAACGGCTGAATGGATCTACACTAATTAAGTTTTTTATATATCCACGCAGACAGAGTCGCGGGCGACTGCTAGTTTGTAATATTAGGTAGAAAAAAGATTTATTATTTATAGTGGAATTCAATGGAAATAAGAAATTATTGCAAAGCTATTTAAACAATTTTCCCTTAATAAGACTGCAATTAGATTTATTAACAACAGACAAAATAAATCCATAGACTATACTTTGTTTATGGAGGACAATGCGATATTAAAAGTATTGTACTTACTCTCAACTGTTTCTCTGCGCCAGTGGTCGTGGGACAATTTACGTCAGTTTCTTCAACGTTTTCTGTGGTCGCCATCAATTGGTCTTCCAGAGTAACATCTGTGTAATAAACGAATATATGATGTGAATATATATAACATATAAAAGCTAGGCAGCCAATTTGGCATAAATAATGTAATAATAATTTTTCACACGCTATTATCTAAGCTTTAATAATAGCGCCATCTAGCGGCACAGAGTATTCATGATTTGACTACCAGGGGGAGCTATATATGATTTATCTTATATATAAAATTCTCGTGTCACAATTTTCGTTCCCATACTCCTCCGAAACGGCTTGACCGATTCTCATGAAATTTTGTGAACATATTGAGTAGGCCTGAGAATTGGCCAACATCTTTTTTTAATCCCGCGCGGACGGAGTCGCGGACGACAGCTAGTTTATACTAAAGTTATAAAGAAGAAAGATTGGTCTGTTTACATAGGCTCCGAAGCTACTGCAGTTTTAAAAAATTATTTCACTTTTGGAAATCTATCTCTGAGTGACATAGGCTAGCTGTAGCCCACAACTCCGTCCTGATATTAAAAAAAAATATGTTCTACATATGTTCCAAATTTCATAGAGATCCACGCATTCGTTATGGAAATAATTTCTAACAAACAAATATCCATCCATCCAAACTTTCGCATTTATAATATTCATAAGATTATGAAGATAAATTTATCTTACTTTTCTCCTTAAGTTTCATGAGATTGATCTGTGTAAGTATAGAGATGTGCGCTCCGCCGTCATATCGCACGTCAGCGTCGAGCCACACGCCGCGCTCGTCCCACGCGGGCGCAGACACGCCGCGCACCAGCGGGCACGCCCCCGACAGTGACAGCTCCGTCACCACCAGCGGACTCATGAATGACGGCAACTGGCAACACAAACTGACTTGTATTATGACGTCATCAAACTGTTGTAACAATACATTTCGTAATTTGCACAATGTTTATTTTTCTTTAAGGGAATAATTTTTTTTACGTCGTTCGAGATTTTTTTATATTAGTTTTCCTTTTTTTATTTTTTTGTAATAAATAATTTTTGAACTATCTTAAAAAAAATTAAAAAATTACTTTACTATTATTTTTTGAGTAAATTTTCACGGAAATTGTTACCATGACTATAGACAACAGATTACATTATTCTTTGCATAGAAAATAAAATGTTTTTGTTTGTTTATGGTTCATTTAATCCTACTTCAATCAAACAAAATACAAATAGTTAGAAAAGCAGTTTTTCTTCCATTGATTTTTCATTGCATTGGGAACATAATTAATCCATTATTTTAAGGTTTATATAAAGACATATTCGTCTCTGCTCCATTATCTTTTCCTTCGTTTTAACGTGTTTACCTTTAACGTGTTAAGCTTCCTCTGTATCCTGTTCTGTAAGCGTGCGATGGTGGCGGGGTCACGCATCACGTCGAACATGAGCCGCGCCAGCACCGTGTTCACCCACGTCACCTCCGCCGGCAGCGTGCGGCACTCGCACTCCACCACAGAGCTCTGCGGCTGAAAAAACACCCTATTTTTCATATATACACTATAATAATGTCAAGGGCGTCGCCAATAGGGGGGGGGGGGTAGGGGCAATAGTCCACCCCTAGATATATAAACAATTTGGAAACTCTAAGATACTTGCATATTCATATACATTCACATAGATAACTCAATAACTATTTGTCTATTTTTCCATTTAGCTAATAAAAATTACCTTAGGAATAAATAAATTTCTTACAATGACTTAACAAACTACGTTATGTAGTGACATAAAGACGTTGTTCTACAGTACGTATTAAAGTTTGTCTTCAAATAAGATCATGAGAACACAATTCACAGCGTCAAAAAAATTTTTTTTTTAATTTAATGGAAATAATAAATACTTTTTTTTCTTATAAATCTGTATTCTATTTCAAACCAATACGATGTTACCAATATAAGTGACTACAATGTACAGTGAAGAGAATGTGAGGTAACGAACGTTGCCTTTCTTCTTCTTCTTGGGCTTGGCGCGGTCGTGCGGCGAGGGCTCCAGCTGACACATCACGCCCACCTCGCTCGTGTGACGCTGTTTACTTTGGTGCGACTACACACGCACAAACCCATACAAATGATATTAAGGTCTTAACGTGGGCGAAGTAAGATTAAAAAAATGTCGGACATCAGAGCATTTTTTATCCCACATTACAACCCCTGCGATAAAGAGTAACTTCTTTGAAGGTGCTCTTGAGAGATCTTACTTTTTCGTCGCATGTTATAAACAATAAAGACAAAAATGTAAGTGGAACAATGTAAGTGCTCCTTAAATTTTAATTAAAATTAAAACTATATGTCAGATAATTAATAACTTTCATTTGTTCGTAAAATATTGAAAAATAATCAAAATACATACCTGTATTATTTTAAATAGGTACGGCCAGAATGTCTTCTCATAGGACTCCGACTGCGACGGGTATGGTGGAAACACCTCTGATGTCACCTCACTTGTTTTGTTCTGTAATAACCAAATATTTTAATTGCAACATCGATCGACAAATAAAACAATTAACTAAAAGGAAGCAGTTCTATAAATACATAATGGCATCTCTTTCATTCTCTTTAACAATATAGAGATAACAATATATGAAGTTAACACTGTAACATAATTAATCGGCAAATGGAACACTACTAAAACTTTGTCTTTACCTTGCCAAATGCGATTGTATCCTTTTCTGTCAGCTTATACACAGCGAGCTCGATGCCGTCTTTGGTTTCCTGCGCGTCATTCCCCAGCTTTTCTTCCACTATAGATGATTCGTTCGACGCATTCGCTTCAGATATGGCGGCGTTCAGACGACGGTACCTATCATATAATTTAAAAAAAAAAATTTAAAGGTTCCTGTCATGTTAAATTGCTTGTTTCTTTTATAGTAGTTGATCTATCGAGAGTTTTGAACTTTATCTCTACAATTAAGGCGCATTTCAAAAACGTAAAAAAATCTGCTTTTTAAGTCCTAAGATTAGTAATTTCAAACGATTTTTTATGATTACCATTCGTGTTTGTCGCGGCCGGTGCGCGCAAAAAGAAAGAGATGGGCGTGTTTGTCGCGCGACTGCTTCACGTGTAGGCTCCACTCGCCTTCCGGCCCGCCCTCCCCGGTGCCTTCCAACTCCTGACACAAAACGATTCTTTCAGCAATGGAATACGATAATAAAAGACAGCAGACAGGATTTACAAAGTTTTGTAATAAACAATTATTTTGGATATAACCAACATTTTTTGATGGATAAATGGATGCTTGTTAGAAGGTACCTCCGGAACGACTCATAGGATCTCGATGTAATTTTTGTATATATGCAGAATATTGTCCAGAAGAACACATAGACTACTAAGTTTTTTCTTAATTCCACAAAGACGGAATCGCGACAAAAGTTATTTACATATTTATAAAAGAGCATATAACGATATTTTGTAGAATGACTAAATATTCTTGATACTTACCGCTTCATCCAAGAACTCTTTAATCCGCGACAATTCGCTATCATCGATTTCATCATCGTTATCATCTTTAGTACTGGTGGCGGACTTGGAGGCGAGGTCGGGGTCAGGCTCTGGAGTCGGTGCTTCCTCCGACTGCGGCGACTTGTCGCTCGTCACCGGCACGTCTGTGTCCGCTGATGATGACAAACTGTCTGACCGTTTGTCTGTTGATATTTAATAATTCGATGGTTGATTTTAAGCGATTTGACTAGTTGAAGTATATGTGATTTATATGTTAAGTTCTATTAAAAATTACTAAAGGGCGACCTACGTCAGTATTAAACGAAGATATGTTGGTTATGTAATATTCGTTTACAGTAATTTTTTGTTATGGATACTGTTAGGAAATCCGACACTGTGCCGGTGTACTGTGTCGACGTTTATGTCCCCTCACTAATCATTCTGATACTTCACGTTGTAATGAAAGCGCGACATTCGCGCCAAAGCATCCTAACTAATAATGTCTAAAAATACATAATAAACAAAAAAAGATTTTCGATATCATTGATACGAACGCGCTTTGCATTTGCATAATTAAAATGACTGATCTTTAAGAACTTTTAGATAGAATATTTACGATTTTTTTAACATATTTCTCGCTAACAAACGAGACGTATAGAATTAACAATATGTAGTTCCTACACGTTATTAAGTCAGGTTTTTGTATCAGTAAATTACTTCTAGACATTAATAAAATAAGTTGTTTTGACTACAATGAATGTTTAAATGAATAGTTACCTCGATGTATTTTTCTTACAAGTCGATGTCTCAAACCTTCCTTTCCAGGTTCACTTTCGCTTTGCGAATTACTGTGAAGGGAGAAATATATCAAGTTAATGTTTATACGCGTTTATTCTGTCTGTTGGAACAAAATTAGATATAAATCTATACTAATATTATAAAGCGGAAGAGTTTGTTTAAACGCGCTAATCTCATGAACTACTGATCTGTTTTGAAAAATTCTTTTTTTGTTGGATAGTCCATTTATAGAGGAAGGCTTTAAGCATATATAACATTACGCTGCGAACAATAGTTTTTTTATTCCGCGCGGATGGAGTCGCCGGCGATAACTAGTAATTATATAATATTCCTGGAATTTAATTAAAAATGTTGAAGCCTCTGACATGTATGTCTAGCCTAAAAAGTTTCAAATGACACAAACAATGGCACTTTTAAGCATGTTAAAAGCTGGTGGCGATAGCCGCCAGTTCTTTCCAAACACTTATTTTGTATAATAAAGAAAGAAAAACATAAAAACATCGTTAATATTTATACAATTGAAAAACAAGTTCACTGGTAAACATTCATAAAAACCACACATTAACATGTTGATTTAATAATTAATTCGTTCCAAGAATCAGGCTCAAACTTGTTGTAACTGATATTCATTTATATTTTCCCATAGACAAGAAATAATTTAAAATCTAACTAATATTATAAATGCGAATGCTGAGACGGAGTCACGGCTCCGAACATTTAAATAGTGGTAGTGACCGCTTTAATATTTCCGCAGAAATTGGCTCGGCTCGCCCGGCAAAATATCACGACCACACAGAAGACACGCGTCAAGTGGAAGCAATTCCGTGTCTGATGAGTGTGCGTCCCGGAGCTATAATTTTAGTCCAATTTCCCTTTCCACCCTTTTTCTTTTAAGGAGAGAATGGGAAATGGCAGTGGATTTTTCGGATGAGTGGATACATGCGAAGGGAAAATATATTCTTTCTGTGCATCGCCTCCTCTGTCAATTAAAGGTAGGCAACGTATATGCAATTGCGTATATCTATGGGCGACGGTCGCTTCGCTATTTCAGCGATTTCAGGTTGCCGCTCGCTCGTTTGTGACCTTTTGATATAAAAAAAAACGGGCAACTACTAGTAATCCATGGAGCATGTCCATGGATACACTGGAGCTATGACTCTCCTATGTATTTCTATTGTAACAAAATGTATTTACGAATGAACGATGCTTTAATTATTTCGAATTATAAAGCGATAAAACGATATAATATTTATGTAAATTATCTACACAAACCAAATCTAATCAACAACTCATACTATGTCAAACATAACAAATTCAAAACGATATAACATAGAATAGCTTAATCAATACACGTGTAATATATATATATATAAAAAAGACGAAATATTTGTATTTTTGTATGTAACGAATAAACTCAAAAACTAATGAACTGAGTTTCTTTTTGCAATTAGAAAGTTACATTAATATTGAGTAACATAGGCTTTGCTTATTATTAAAAATATTTGATTTAATTCTGTACAAACGAAAGCGGGCACAAACGGTTTCAAGAATAATATATTGAAAATATAGCGATAAGGATATGTTAAATGTATGCCAGAAATTTTACAAAAATATGAATCATGCCATATTTATTCGACGCACTAAAAGTCCTTAATTAGTCACTAAAGGTAAGCCTTAGCGTAGATTTGGCATAGTAAATCTATACAAAGGATGTTCCATAAAAGAAAAATCTTTACACGTACCTCTTTTCCCGTCTTCTCCATATAAATTTCTTCTTTTTTTCAGGACTCGTATTCGTCTCCGTACTCTCTGTCTCATGTGCCGGTATTTGTTCTTTAGTTTTCTTTTCTGTTGATTCGGCAAGTTTTTTTTCTACCGACCCATTTTCCTTTTCTAATACTTGAATCTTTTCCTTCTCATTGAGTATTATGCAGATGGGATATTTCTTGCTCCATTGCCTATATGCAAAACAAGAAATTAAGGTCACGTTAACGCAAGTTAGACAAAAATAGACATAAAACATATATGTTTTCACTACAGTGAAAGAATTAAATTCGCTTCCCACTGGGGATATGTGACCATAAGAGCTATCATTTAGCACGTATGTATGTCGTCATAACAAATTTTCGAACTAATTACATTTGACGCATCAAATGTAATTTCACCGAATAGAGCAGGAAGTTTCTTTAACTGTGACAATCAACAATTTTTAATTACGAGCGGTCGCCCACGACTCCGTCCAATCGGATTAAAAAAAACATAATAAGTAGCCTATGTGTTCTTCCAGACTATGTTCTATATGTATGCCAAATTTCTATGAGATCCAATGAAACATCCATCCATCCATCTAAACATTAGCATTTATAATATTAGTACGATTAGAAAGACATAACCGCGTCCACATAAACTTTTCGAGTTTTGAGTATTAAGTTTATAACATTAACTAAGTACTGAATAGTTGAAAACCTTTAGGTATTGTATGTTCGAATTCCCTCAGGTTGCACACCATTGTTTAGGGTTCGTTGGTGATTAAGAATTAGATCGTATGTCAATACATAGAGTGTGGTCATTCGGTGGGATTATCGTAGCTTACTTAATCCCACCCAATGACCATAATTAAATTTTATACTGTCATGAATATTCGTTTTATTTCGATTCTTTTTTTTTAATTCGTATAATCGCCTATGGTGTGTGTTGGGTGAATAATCTTATTATCTTTAATATGTGAAAGTGGATTATATTACGTTAAAAATCAAACGGAAGACCGACATTATGATAAGTTAAGTGAAACGGAGCGTGACGACCAAGGTCAGCTCGTGTCATTGAAGTACAAATAAATCACTACTAAGACGTCAATATAGAAAACGAGTTGAATAAGAAAAAAACAAGCAACTTGTTAACTCGGACATTAACTTTGATATGACGATATACCCATATTTTAAAAATAAAACAACTGTGTATCGTATGTATACTAGAGATGGGTCGTTAACGGTTCTGTTATCAACGAAAAGAAACGTTTATTTTGATTTTTCAACTACTCGATTAACGAGACAGAAATTCTGGCGACAAAAAACAAGCGACGCCTATGTTAACTTATGATGAATTATAACCAGTTGAACGAAAAACGTTCAACGGTTGAAACGCTGAAAGGAGTTAAACTGGTTATTCAACTAGTTAGTTGAATCAATAGCCGTCCCTGTATAGGTACTATAATGGAATGACAATATTTTGTCACCTTGTTTACAATTTTACACGCACGAAGAAATGTTTCCCAGAAAACCAATGTAATAACACGTCAAAAGCAAGCACTTATAAAACTTATCTCACTAAAGATAAGTTGTATAAATACTACAAAATTTCCGCTTTCCGGTAGCTGCTATTTAATACCGGAGTTTCGTAAGGATAATTTGAACTTGTAGTCGGTGCTATTGATGTAAATAACAATGTATCATTTGGGTTTACGTTTGAATTCTATAATTAAGTATGTTAGGTTTATATATCTATCAGTGGGGCGTCGCGGTGGTAAGTTAACACGATCCCGTGGCGTACCACATAACTACCGTGCCTTCCCCGAGGCACGGAGTATGCCTAAAGCATTCCCCTCTGAAAAAAAAAAGGTTGATATATCTATAATATAAAAGATATCATAATTCGTACACACGACGTATTTACGATGGTTATAATGAAAATCCAATTTTTTAACATTTCTGCATGTCTATCTACAAATCTGCTTTTGTTCCGGGTAATCTATAATACGAAACGGCTGGATCTATTTTGACAGACCTTTCACTGGAAGGTAGCAGCTGTGTGCGGAGGTAACTTACTTTATAATATAATACGTCAATTTTAAAACAAATTATTTAGGATTATATAAATAAATTCATTGTGTGTGACAAATGGCATCCATTATAGTTTAATAAAATAAAATATTATGAGCATTTGTCGTGGTAAACGACACTTTGGCACATCGCCCAAATGGTCAACGAAAATGCGTTACAACTACGCAGGTATTCTGTCAATTTATAAACAGCAAACAAAGAACTCGTTCAATGTCGCTCGTAGTTCGTGTACGAACCAATTAAAAATAAACAACTGCTCAAAACAAAAGAATTGGGCGCAAGAATAGGTCATTAACCTTATAATGTTATCATATCAAAAAGGTTGCTATCCGATTAGAGTAACGAATTAATTGTAGGCATTACAATTTATTAGTGTTGTCATTTTTAGTAATTAACAGGTGTGTTCACGTTTTTGATAAAACACGTTTTAAGTAGATTTTACTTTAAATGCGTTTTACCAGGATATTTTAATAGCAAACGGCCATGTCACAGATTAGAATCCTTGTATGAGGTGCGGATAATTCCTGCGTTATTAAATTTACAGTCGACTGTGTAAATTTTATTAAATAATACTACTGTCGAAGCGTACAAAATAATGTTTACTAACTTTGTCATTCTTTTTTACTTTTTTTTTGTTTATGAACAAATTTTTTGGCTGCCATTGCTTACCTAAAGTTTGACGTCTTAAGGATTTTTTTTTAAAGTTGCTTAACATTTTGAACGTCAAAAATTCGAAAAAAATTATTGTCGAAATGTTGTATAAAATCTTATTTAAATTATACAATAATTAGTTATCTGCAAAAAGACTGGAATTTACAGGAAGATGACCACGATAGTTTTGAGCGACTATACATTGCGCAATATAAAATAATAAATACCTGTAGGAATATAATAATAATATACATATAAATAAATAGAAAACTTACCTTCTTCTAACGAGACCTTTTGGCAGCAAAATAATTCGAGCTCCTGTTAAATTGTAGAGTCTGTGTTGATAAAATGCAACATTCTCTATTTTTTCGTCCCATAATGCCCTCTTGGCGATTTTCGTCGTTGTATAGGATAAACGTAAATTACAACCTAAAAGAACAAAAAACGATTAAAAAAATGTAACTCCTTTATTTTTTTTTGCATAAATTTAAATTTAGTTTTTCAAAATTTTGGAAGGAAATTAAAAACTTACCTTCCAATTTCATAAATGCAGTAGTTGTTTTATTTATGTGGTATGTATACGGATCGTAATCGGGACACCTGTAATGGTTTATCCAACCCTAAAATAAATAAAATTGTAATATAGACAAGCGTAAGTTATAGGTTTTTAAATTACTATTGTATATATTTATTCTTCCACATTGTATTCTTATAAAAAAACATTCTTAAAAATACATTTAGAATTCATGTACTGTAGGCTCGGAGCCTACTCTAAATCAGGGGTGACCAGGCTATAGTTAACCACACTGGCCCGGTGCGGTTCTTCTCAGATATGTGCAGGTTGTATCACGATTTCCTTTACCGTACGAACGTCGGAAAAATGTACATCGTATGTAAATCGAAAATTACATAGGTACATAGAAGGATTCGAACTTAGGACCTGTAGATTGCAAGACAAGTTCTTAACCCTTGAGTCACCGTTGCCCATTTAGACTGACTTTCCTGATGTGGACATTACTTACCTCGTATTTCTTCATAGGTGTATGTTCTTTAACTGCAGGTATTGTATAAGCAACAGGCACATCATTGCTCTGTTTAAATTGATAAAAACTCCTCTTGGGTTCCCATTCACTAAAATAATTATCTAACACCCATGTCTTGAAACATGTTATAAAATAGAAAACCCAAAGACCTAATAGAAAACCGATCCAAACATTTGAATTCGGGAACAAAATATAATTTAATAATAGGAAAATTGTGAGAAAGTACATAGTACAATTGAAGAAGTTTGTTCTTGTTCTGGTTGTTTCGTTATTATTATTTAAGCCATTTTTGCTCGGTGGAAAGTTAAAGTCCATAGGAGCGACTAAAGGTTGAGGGATGGCTGATGTGATTTCAATGGGTTTATCATGTGACTCTGAATCTAACTGTGTTACATCTCCAAATGCATCAATCGTATCCTCTAATGCCTCCACACCTGACTCTATTTCAACATTATCATCTTTCGGAACTTCTATAGTTTCATTATGACCTGAAATTTTTTTTCTTTCTAAATTTTTTATTTTTGTATGAAACAATTTAAATATTTTTTAAAAATTATCTTATTACTTACCTAGTATTTTATGTGTATCTTCACTTGAATCAGTTGCATTTTTATTAGCAAGGCTTAAATCGCGCTCTGAAGCCTTTGCTGTTAAAGGTTGAGTCATTTCAGAGAGATTTTGTATGCTACTGTCAAGAGAGGAAACCTGTATAGATTATAATTTCTTTTTAACATAGAGTAGACAAGTACTATAATAATAGTTACACCATCAATTATTTCAAGATAATTGATGGTGTAACTATGATTGAATTAAAAAGTTTTTAGTAAAAATTCTTACATAATTAAAGACATATTTTATCACCTGGTTATCTGTGTCTCCTATACTATGCTGATCAGTATCTTTAATTGCTGAGTTTTCTTCAGAATCTGAAGTCGAACTCTCTCGAGGTAGAGATTTCTCTTTTGTTTCTATTATAAACAAAACAATACAATGTAATCTTTAAATATCCCACTTAAGAAAAGTATTTACACAGAGAATAATTATAAAAGAGTTAGGATAAAACTGGCCATGCATATATTATTTTAATAGTAATAAGTATTTTAGTCTCTTAGGCACAAAATCTGTACTAAAACACCATTATTCTTTAATTATGATAAATAAATAATGCCACATACAACCCTAGACATTGGCAACTAATAAGTTAGAGATAAAAAATAAATAAATCATAGAAAATATAATAAACAATTTACCTTCCACTGATCTAGTTTTCATATCTTCAACAGCTTGAGCTATTTTGAATTTGAAATCATGGAATATCTTCCAAGTCTCATTGGCACTTTCTTTTCCTTCAGGTATAGACTCAGAAGTACTTCTTTTACCTAATCTGTTTAGATAGTCTTTTACTGGAGATGAAGAGACTTCTTTTGGTGGAACTGGACTTTTACTTTCTTCATTAGATTTACTCTCTGCTTGTTTGGAGTCATCTTGTTTGTCAATTGTTTTTTCAGTGCGCATAGACTTGAAATATTTATCTATGATTGATGTTTTGTCCCCACGTTTTGGGCTGGCACTTATAGGTTCTTTAACTGGTGGTTCACATTGTGGGGTTGGAGGATCATCTTCACATGGTTGAAATAATTCCTCTAACTCTTCATTATTTGCATTATATCTAAATGATAGTGTTGCATTGGGTGATTTCCCTGTGAAAATCAGAATGAGCTCATTGTTTTGGCTCTGTTTGTTCTAGATAAAGATTATGACACATTCTAACATAAAATTGTCCAATTATGTTTGTTATAGAAAGTCAATGGAGTGTAACTGTATTTGAATTAATTAAATGACCGATTGTAAAAGTAATTTATAGTATTACAATTTTCTTTAAAATATCTAATACTTTATTCAGCATAATTTTAGAATTTTTGATTTAAACCATAGAATTTTTCCGTTTTCCAGAACCAGTAATTATACAATTATAATCAAAATATATAAAATTCAGCAGATATACGGCGTTAAAATATTGTTTATTTTGTCTGTTGTCAGAGAAACAATTCAAAGGAAAATTGTCATATAATTATTTAGAATTTATTATGATATTAACAATGTTTTATTCTTTAGTTGCAACAAAGAAAATAGATAAGAATTATTGTGAAATTATTTTGTTACTGAATTAACATACCCGCGCCTGACACCTCCATATTTTTCAACAAAAATAGTTCTGCATAATAGGATTAGTGTTTAGAATAAATAAGGATCACATCATACGATGCATAAAACTTGATAATAAGCACTTTTAAGTAATAGATGGAATATTTGGTCAAAATATACAATGAAACCAAATGATACTTGATTCGATCAAGAAGTTTGAGTTTGATTTGACGTTTATTATTTATTGTGTCACAGTTGTAGATCACAGATTCACAAATAAATATTTTGATAATTAATTAATGGGGACTTTTAAGTGTACAAGGGTGAGCCTGATGGTCATCACATGTTACTAGTGGAACAACTAAAAAAAATGAATTTGGTAACATAAACGCTGTTATTCAAAAATAGTTTTTTTTTACAAAACCGGTAACTTTTTATTGGGAATATTTAGTAGTAGTACTAAGTATTACTACCATTACTACACACTCTTTGGTCTTGTCAATGTGACAAGTCTCGATGATTTTGACAATTTTGTTGATTTGCGTTTGCAGTCTGGAAAGAGCAAAAGAAACACTGAATTTTATTCCTGAGTTTGCACGCGTTGTTTAGTTGTTCTCGTTTTACAATAACAGTCATGGAATAGTTCGGGAGACTTCTTTGTGTTGAATATGTTTTTCTGTTAAAGAAGTATTTGTTTTCCAATTAAATAATGGGATTTAAAACATCAGGTTAACGCGTAAAACGTGTAATATGAAGTTACTTGCTGTTATACTGCTTGTGGTAGGCCTAGGTGGACCTATTTGTGCTGAAAAAGAAAGAAAGGTGGAGTGTATTCTGGTTATATGTTGAAATATAAGAATATAAAGTGTAGTATCGATGAGTAAACAACGTAAACATTACAGGATAGCACAGAATTATCGCGCGCTTTGGATGACCGGCCTTTATTGTTTGCCACCTTAGGTGGTGGAATGGTGGCGGTGGAACCTGTTACAGGAAATATTATTTGGAAATTGAAAGATGGTAAATATTCATCATTATATGAGTAATAAATCACCATTTTGATGTAAAAGTAAATGAATGTACCAACAAGTATTTCAAGGGTTATAGACTAATAGCCAAGTGAAAGAAGTGTTAAGAATAATGAGGTAACAAAATATTTCATACAATGTTACCAAAAAAGTAACAAACTTGGCATATATTTTTAGTGATAAAAAGATTATGGGATTCATATCAGAAATAAATTGTTCTAGAAAAATACAAGCAGATTATTAAAATTGTAATTATTAATTATTAGAAGCCTAATCTTGACAAATTCCAGCCAGTATTAGTGTTGATGATGAGAATTTTTTTAATTCAACTATAAATATAATATGTTTTAAATATGATGTTGTTTACTAATATTGTCTTAAGAGTATTTTCACTATTTAGAAGTTAAAAAATTAAATGATATTTAGTTTTATTTTTAGAGATGTATTTTCATGTACCTTTTTGGTAATATTGAGTTCATAAATTTATTTTGCTGATGCAATCACTTTATAACATTATTCAATAATAATTTCATTATGTTTTTGCTCATTTAAGTTTAAATATTGGTTTTAATAATTCTGATGACTATTCATTATGTTTTGTTTTTTCCATTACTTAAAATATTTTATTAATAGGTTTAAATGTCATTCATTGATAATATCACCATGTGTGGGTAACTCCAGCTTACGCAGCACCTGCTTAGGCATATGTCGGTTATCACAACAGCTTTATCACTGGCTAAATGCCAGACACATATTTTATCTACATTTGTACATTTTTTTATCAATATTGAACATTATGTTATGCTCTAATACATTATCAGTGCAGTAAATTAGTTATTTGTTGTTATTGCTGTCATTCGCAGATTGTAATAGTTACAACAAAAAAAGTGTATATATGAATATAAAAAGACTGGCATGTCATCTGCGGTTGCTATGACGATATAGATGTCTATTGGTCCACCACTCATTTGCTTTGTTCTATAAAAAAAATAAATAGATTTGCTACAATTTTAAATGCATTTTAAAGACTATAAAACAAGTTTAGTAAGAAACCTAACCTTTTTAATATGTATTCAAGCCATTGAGTTGCAGTGCAATGAAAAAAATATATGTACACAAAAAGACATTAAACAATCTCGTTACATTTATATTCTACATGCAACTACAAATGTTTTGAGTCTTTTGCTCATATTCTCGTACTAATGCATTCAGTACTTTTCATATGATTAATGCATAAATAAAATAAAAGTTAAGTCATTTTACAACCACTTGCAAAGCGAGTTCACTATAGTGTTTTTATTTTTCATTGTTATGAATGTCAAGGTCAAGTTTATCGATATACATCATGTTTACATTGTCATGTATTGATAATGCCACTGTATCATTGCAATATTTAAAATTATAATTACTTTTATGTTGACATATGGATATTTATTTAATAGTAACATACTTTTGTATAAAGAAATAATTTCAATCAAATACAACATACTCTATGTTGAGTGTAAACTCTTCTACGATAGTAACTGCATATTTTAGACTGTTGAAATTTAAAATTCTAGTCTAGACCATTGGAAATATAAACACTAATATCAGAATTTATTATCCCAACAACTACTATCTTTTTAATTACATATGTTAGCAATAAAAATGATTATCTTAGTACACAATATTAAAAATGATTCAAGATTACCGGATTACGTATCAGACTACTTCCGTCGCCCAAATAACTTTAAACTAACACCTTGATCAAAAAGATAAAATTACATTTTACTATGATAATGTTAATAAAAAAGTACATCCCGAGTGTGGTCGTGAAGCTGAAAAAAAGAAATAGCGTTGTTTACATTGTTTTTTGTTTTAGAGCCAGTAGTAAAAGTACCCAATCAGCATGCAAATCTCATGCCTCAATTCCTGCCGGATCCTCGCCATGGTTCACTTTATATGTATGGACCGAGGGGGGACAAACAGATGCTCAAGAAGCTACCATTTACAATACCAGAGTTGGTTGCTAATGCACCATGCAGGTCTACAGATGGGATTTTGTATACGGGGAAGAAGAGTGATACATGGTTCATGCTCGATCCATTAACTGGTTCGAGGGAGCACATTTCTGGTATGTTCGATTCCTATTTCTTTTTTTTACGTTTTTGGCATTTTAATGGTGGGTTTCCACTGTCGTAAAATATTTCGGTACTCTTACCAAATGTTTAATACATTCTATGCCACAATAACTTTTTGTGACAGTGAACTTATAGCGGTTGGTGGCATTGAAAGTGTTAAATAAATATTCTTATTAATAAACTCTGTTTATTGGGTATATCCATGTATAGCTATAGCTATATATAACGAATTTACATAATGTACTATACCTCGTATTCGTACTGCGCAATGATCTTAATCTTGTTCTATTTTTAAAAAATGTTTATAATTGTTCAGCCATCACAAAGGCTAATTATTACAAATTTAATAATTTTCCCGTAAACAATTATAATAAGTTGCATTATGACCAAGTTATCCAATTCACACAGAACTATATACGTATGTATTTAAATGTGGATATTATATAACTAAAAAGGATATCTTTTTAGTTCATGTTATCCTTCCTATTATATTTCAAGGTAACATGTAGACTGATAATAAGTATTTTAACTTATTAAGTCATTTAAATCGTAAAATGAAATAGAATCATTCAAGAACTTTCCACAAGTTTCAATACTGGCTGCAAATATTTGACCGTCGCGTAGGTGCACCTGTTTGTAAAGGTGGATTTTGACTGTCGACACTCGAATGAGAGTATATTGTCATCTCTCACATTTACTTGTTATAAGTAGAGACAACAATATGTTTTAATACAAGAGCCGCGGCAGTAGAATTTCACGGTCACGATAACCTCGAACATTCGAAAAAGTTTCGCGACTATTCCGGCGCTCGTCTGCGTATAGATAATTACTTTATTTATAAAACAAATCTTTCTACAAACCGATAGCCTTTATAGGTTTTAAGATAGACAATCGATAGATTTGATTGATTTTTTTTAATCAAATCAGTAATATTAGTTTAAATTTCGTTTTTATTTACGATTGGCTATCGCCCGCGACTCCGTTCTTGAGAAGTTAAAAACTCATTGGCAGACTATGTGTTCTATGTTTTTCATCTCCAGGAGATACCTTATAACAATTTTTACTACTAGTATTTAATAACATTTTATAACATTAAAGTTACGGTTTTCTATGTAGGGTATATGATGTTCAGATCGTGCCGAGATCCCTTTCACTTTGAAGTTCTATCATAAAAAAAACGTTTAACACTCTCAACGCTGACTGTAAGAACATAAATTCAGAATAAGGAGAGTTACGTTAAAAAGAGCATAAAACTGCAGCAGAGCACTCAACTGTCAAAATAACTAATGCATACAATTTAAAATGATAATAATTTTAGGTTTCGATAAATCGAAAATATTTAAGAATGATGAGGACAATACATGCGAGCCAGACAAGAGGCGAGGTGTGTATGTCGCTCGGACTGAGTATAACATACTGATGCATGACTCCAAGAACGAAAACCAGAGGTGGAATGTCACATTTTATGATTACACCTCCCATGCTATGGGCAAAGAGATGTTGAACGATTATGGTATGTGCTGAAATTCGTTATTGGTAATGCCTTGCCCCATTGTAGTAAATCTTAGTGGCATTGAACGTGTTAAGTTTTTGAGTAACCTTATCAATATCACTTTTAAGGTATAATTCATTTCACATCTACTTCAAATGGTCGGATAATGTCATTTGACCGTAAAACTGGGGATTTGGTTTGGTCCCATAATTTCGAGACTCCAGTGGTTGCAGCATATTTGTTAGATAGAGAAGGACTGATCTCTGTCCCTTTCAATTCCATCGGAGATGACACTCTGGATCACATAATGGAAGACGCGACGACACTAAGGAATGGTCAAGGAATTAAGAATTCTAATATTGAATTGTAGTAAGTTAATACTTAGTTCGTATTTTATTTGTCGGCAAGAACTAACTAACCTGTTTTTAAATAGTGGCTTTATTAAAATTGTCTACATAAGTGTTATTAATTTTAATCACACACGTTCAACGTAATGTGCATATTGAAGGCGATTAAGTCTTGGTTTTAAGCATTAATTTCTTAATCAATTTTTAATTTTCAAACGTAAACTTTTGACTATGGAATTTTTTTTTGTTAGCAGTCAAATTATTTCAATGAAAAAGGCATTTAAACTATTAAGCAGGAAGGTAATGTTTGTTTATCAAGACACGGGAAAAACAAATCAATCTTTTTATCTTATCTTTTGTCAATTTATTTTAATTGATAAATTGTAGGGTGATTAGCAAAATTTTAACTTTTTATGTTTGTATGTTTTTGTCAACATAAAAATCCATTTCAGCCCTACTTTATACATCGGAGAGCACAACCACGGTCTTTACGCGCTGTCTTCATTAGTAGACAAGAACACAGTCACAATATCAACTGGTTACACCCATCCTCTCCTGCTCGAAGGACCAGTAGCTGAAATACAAGCTAGTACGGAAGCGCCGACTTACGAACCATTCTCAAACATACATTACAAACTTAGCGATCTAAATCTCCATGTATCACCACCTTATCTTCTATTAGGACACTATAAAGTACCAGAGTTAACCACATCTTGGATGCCTCAATTACCAACCGCGAATTATCTTAAAGTACCAGGACTTAATGGGATGAAGTTAATAAACGGACGAATGCAAGCAGAGACAGAAAAAGATATGGAAAATGAGACTAATCTTAAATCTAATTCTGTATCAGTGTCGGTACAGACTGATGAGTTGTTCGAAGGTTTCGGATTTAGACCGGACTTGTGGTACAAGCAGGGCTATGTGTGGTTACATCAGCAGGAGAACAAAGCTCTTAAAGTCGCGTTGATTATACTTATGGGATTAGTCGTCGCTATGTTCTGGTACCTTCGATATCAGGTGAGTTATTTTCACAATTGTACTTTGCTTTCAATTTTTTTTACTCTAAATTACAAATTCGTCTCGTTATGGTTTAATGACTATTTTTTTTAATTTATGTTTTTCATGGCTTTTTCATATTAAAATAAAACTAGCTAAACCCCAATTTCAACCCTTTACAAACCTTTATTTCGCGTTAAAGTAGCCTATATCCTCTCTCAGGCTCTAAACTATATGCATACCAATTTATTTAAATCGTTTCAGTAATTTTGGTGTGAAAGCGAGACATACAGACAGTTAATTTCGTATTTATAATTTTAGTAAGGATGTGTGTTAATAGATTTGGGACGTATAAAGTTTCAGTGCTATCGAACTATTCAACCACATGGCTATTGTGATTAGATAAAAACAGCTTATATAAGTGCGTTAAGCTAATTATAAGTAACTTTATCTGCTGTTGGGATGTCCGTTCCGTTGATCTAATAAATTAACGGATCTATATTGATATATTCATTATAACCATAATGATGGTACACCAGTACACCGTATATGAATCATTAAGATTGTAATTAACAGTGGTAGAGCCCGCTTTAACATCTTCGCACGAATTGGCCCGATTCGCCCGGTGAAATACCACGACCACACAGAAGACAGGCGTGAAGTGGAAGCAATTCCGCGTTTCGTCTGATGAGTGTGCGTCCCGGAGGCCTAATTTAGTCCTCTTTCCCTTTCTACACTTTTTCTTATAAGGATGGGAAGTGAAAGTGGACTTTCCGGATGAGAGGATGCATGGAAATGTTTTCTTTCTGTGCATCCTCTCCTTCGTCGATTAAAGGTAGGCAACGCAGATGCAATTGCGTATGTCAGTGGGCAACGGTCGCTTCGCTATTTCAGCGATTTCAGGTGGCCGCTCGCTCGTTTGCCACCTTATGATATAAAAAAAAATGACATCGTAGTATCATGGTTTAGTTTTTTTTATATATTTTGGATTAGTAGGCATTGCAACTTCAGGTATGTTGCATATACCTGTTATCGACGGAAGAGAAGACGCACAAAAAGATAATATTTCCCCTTACTATGCGTCCCCTCCTCCATCAGTTCTACTTCCTCATCCCTTCCATTCCTTATAAAAAAGGGTGGAAAGGGAAAGAGGACTAAAATTAGGACTCAGCCTCCTTTAAAAATACGTTACGTTGAAATATCGAGAAAATAGTTCGTAATCAAACCAGTGGTTTAATGACTTATCGCTACATCGTATAAATTCCATAAGAACAAAGTATTTTTAATTAACATGCTACGTTGTATTTTTTTATTTGGAAGTCCTTACCCCCGAATAACCTTAGTTTTACTTTCTTCGGGGTTTAATAAATACATTATATATTTTTATAAAATACTAGCTGGTGTCCACGAATGCGCGCGGAATAAAAAAAAAACTTAATAAAATAAAACAACGTTTAATCCTTTCAATATTACAACACAATAACAAAAACATGTGTAGTAGTAACCTATGTGTTCTTCCAGAATATGTTCTACGTCTATTTCTAAATTTGTAATATTAATTAATAAGATTATTTTGTCATTGTCATCTATGTGTGAGTACACATTTATTCAGCACTGTACTATTAAAGTAATTATAGTCTTTCCAAGGATAAAAGAAAGTATTATCGATTTGTCTGTCGATATGAAGTCGGTCCTGTTCATATGTGTCGCTAAATAATAGACAATTGTTTTGAAAACTGTTACTTATACGTTACTATAAACGGTCATAATTTTTTTTACATATTCTTTGTATGTATCATTGATGAGTCATATATATTTAGGTAGCATGACTTGCATTTTAATAGTTCTAAAAATTGAACATATGAAGCTTTGTAACAAAGTTACGACCATTTATTTATATATTTTTCGTCTTCAAAGTTGAGTTCAAGCAATCAGATAATAGCAACCGATCAAGCCGAGGTTCGACCCTCTCGGGCTCCCTTGAAGCGGAATGCTAAACGTGTAATGAGTGACAGTCCCAAGCCGAGGTCCCCTCTCGGGGGCCCTTGAGTCCAGTCACTCCATGGAGCGTCCACCTAAGCGATCTAAGAGCTCGGTTACCTCCCAATCCGGTAACAATAACGAAGTAACAGCCCGAGCCGAGGCTCCTGAGGGAGCCTTCGAGTCTTATTACTCTTAAACGAGGTTCAGGCTAAGCGCAATCTGCGCTCGGCCACCTCAAGCCCTGTGAAGCTGTAAATGCCTCTTCAAGGCAAACAGTGACTACTCAGTCACAAAAAAAAAGTTGAGTTCAATGACTTAAGATTTGCCATAAAAGTTAATTTAAGTCATATGTAACAGACATAGTGGCAGATTAGAGATAGATTATATTACCGTATATGCGAGTTGTGTCATATAGATGTAGCATTTATAGATTTCAACACAACATATAAGGTTTTGCATATTAATCTATGTAAACTTGCCTCTTTTTTAACTCTTGTCTTACGATAGGCAAGATGGATCGATGTTTTTAGAAAATATTGTCAAAACTTCTGCATGGATCTCGCTGATATTAGGCATAGATGTACACAATAGTCTGGAAGAAAAAATAAACTACTAATAAAGTCTTTTTTCTATCCGCGCGGACGGAGCCCCAGGCGACAGCTAGTTAGTTTATAACGTATGTAAGAACATTAGGTGAATTTGATGTTACTATTTTAAGTTATTTTATAAAGATCTTTGTTGTGTATATGTTTTCTTATTTATATTGAAGTATGAAGTGTTTTATGTTGAAATTATTGATAAATGTTTTATATATTAACATATAGCAAAGCAATTTTAGATCTTTGCGCATGGGTTAGATTTTATATATAAAGGCGAATGTTTATATGGATAGATTGTTTGAAGGTATCTCCGGAACGGCTAAACGGATCTGAAATTTTTCATAGATGTACACCATAGTCTGGAAGAAAACATAGACTACTTATTAATATTTTTTATTACCGCGCGGACGGTGTCGCGAGCGACAGCCAGTTTGTTAATAAAGTTAAATTCGCGCTACAATTTGTTTGGAATTCTCGTCATTTCAGTGTAACAATTACACGCCAATTTCCTTCACATGTTCTTCAGTGCCGGCGAAGTGTATAGCTTGAAATTTCATTACATTTGTACTCTATGACAAAAGGAAAATGATTTATTTAACACTAGCTGTCGCCCGCGAAATAAAAGACTTAATTAGTATGTGTTCTTCCAGGTTATGTTTTACATCTATGCCAAATTTCATCAAGATCCGTTGAGTCGTTTCGGCTATAACTTATAACACACATCCATTCATCTAGACATGTGCGATTACCTGTTGTTTTTGTTTTCCTTTCGTTTAAGTGTGGATTTCCACTGCATAAAACATATTGTTTAGTGATAATGTATGTACATTATCTCTGTTATCTCATCGTTTGTAATATTTTATAGTATTGAAACATATCTTGATTTGCGTTAATGCTTGTAAGTTATTCTTTTGATAGCGTTTTACGTGTGACCCAATTTCCGTGATAGTATTTTTATCGGTTCAGTATAAAACTATCTTTAAATACCTTTATGGGGCAGAGATTTTGTTGTATAATTTAACCCTTAATTCGATGGTGTCCAGTGTGATGAACAACTAATAAAAAAAATCTATTGAACTAGTTTAGAGAAACTTACGTATGACTTTACTAAAAAAAAAACAGTTTTTTGCTACAAAAAATTTCGTCGAATTAAGGGTTAAAAAGTAATAGCTTTTTATTGGCATTTTATATTAGTTTGCCTATAGCTATGTAGTAACAAAAAAGTTCTTTTGTCCCCATGAAGTGTTCTTGCGCTTTTAATTTTTTTTTCACATGGTAATCGTCAAATTAATGATACAGCGTTGTCATTATTCGTATGTTTTCAGGCGAGGGAGTTTCAGCAATTATCTCAAGGTGGTTCCCGTGGCTCCACAGTATCCAATGCATCCTCTCAAGGCGAGGTGACTGGTCAGCTTGTTGACCTCGGGGATGGAGAGGTCCGTATTGGCAAGATAACTTTCCATACGGATCAAGTTTTGGGCAAGGGATGTGAAGGAACTTTTGTTTACAGGTTGGTTTATTGATTTTGAATTTTAAAATCTCCGTATTATAACTTAAACTTATTATCCACTTTTATACTTTGTGACCATGAACTTTGTGAACTGCGTTAAATTTATTTGTCAGTTGATATGGAATGAGGTGTTAATATTTTTTGTTACTAAAAGGAATATTTTCCTATAGACTTAGTATCATTTTATTTAAAGAATATTTTATTTCAAACTATTATATTAAAAAAAACCTTTGCTAAAATCACCAAATGGCTATTTCTAACCGTATTATGTATTCGATTTTTGAATTTCTTCTAATTTTAAATTTCATTTATAACAGTACTAACTGTCGCCCGCGACTTCGTGCGCGCGGAAATGAAATAGTCGGAATTTAAACTTAATAAGTAGACTATGTGTTCTTCCAGACTATGTTCTATATGTGTGCCAAATTTCATCAAAATCCGTTGAGCCGTTCCGGAGATACCTTCAAACAAACATCCATCTAAAATCTAAATATTCGCATTTATAATACGAGTAAGATAAAATTAACAAAAATACTAATAAACCAAATCGATTAGAATTTTAAACCAAACCTTTGTTTTGGTTTATGTCTTATTAGGTTTCGGATAAGAATCGTGCTGTTTTAACTTGAAGAATCGAAGTTACAAAGGCGATAGTTGTATTGCAAACATTGGCGAATGTTTGCACTTTGTGTTCATAGGCCGTTGACTTGTTACGTAGTAAGTTTACACAATTTCACGGTGTATACACAAAGTTTTCAATGTCACATACATTTGCGTGTGTTTTATAAAACATGCCCCCGTCTATTCGACCTTGTATCGAATGCATTATAAATTCACTTTGAAATATAGACAATTATGAACTGTGCGTAATAAACTATGTAGCGATCTATTATTATGTAAATGATAGCTGTCGCTCGCGACTCCATCGGTGCGGAATTAAAAATAAACTTAATAAGTAACCTATGTGTTCTTCCAGACTATTTTACTTCTTACTAATTTATAAATGCGAATATTTGCATGTCTGCATGGATTCATGTATGTATGGATGGATAATTGTTTGAATGGATTTCCAGAATGGCTGAACGGATGTTGATGTAATTTGGCATAGATGTAGAACTTAGTTTAGAACACTAGGTAACTGATTAAGTTTATTTTTAATTCCGCGCGGATGGAGTCGCGGGCGAAAGATCGTACTCTATACATATGGGAAATTTCAACAACATCCGTTCAGTAGTTTTGGAGATATCTTCAGAACATCCATCCATCTAAACATTCTCATTTATAATATTAATATGATTGTCTATGGTATTGCTGAATATCGATTTTTACATGAATTGTCTGAATAGTGTATGCATTTTAACTAATAATTAATAAAAGTTATGTTCCCTAAACAATTATAATTAACCATTGATAACAAAACTTCCTTGTTTGATATAAAACAGCATATTTTATATGAATTCGAATCAATATCCGCCTTCTTGTAAAACTGTAACTGATAGTAGCTTCTTTTTTGTGGCTGTTTTTAAGTCAATGAAGGAAACTTACATTTTCCGTTAGAATGGATCTATTTTTTTTTAGTTTAAAATCATAAATGTACCACTTTACCGTTAATGTCCTCAATAAAGACTTATTAATGCAATGCGGGCTTAAACTTTCATACTGTGACGATAAACATTGTTTTTTTTATCTTTTTCTACTAAATAAAACTTTAATTATAATAAGAGTGATAAAAAGTAGTTAAAATTTACATAAATTTAAATATATCAATATTAAAAGTTCCTAAAGTTTATTTTACGTGTGTTAAAATGACTATAAGTTAAAGGTAACTTGAGAATATTTTTTTAAATTATTAGTTGGCAAACGACCAACCTGGATTCGCCGAAATGGCGCAGCAACTGCAACCCATAGGCAATTGCAGATGCGTTGCTTAACTTTAATCGATGGACGAGGGGACAAGAGGGGATACAGAAAGATAATGTATCCCCATTTAATGCGTCCTCTCGTCGGTTATATCCACTTCCCCTACCGTTCCCTTTGTTTATTTGATAAGGGTGGGAAGGGATACATTATTAATGTCTCATTTTCTAAAAGAGAGTGAGAGGCAATGTAGTTTGATGAGACGTTACTAATATATATTCTATGGTGTTGGTACACAGAGGCATGTTCGACAAGCGCGCTGTGGCGGTAAAGAGGTTGCTGCCTGAGTGCTTTACGTTCGCTGACCGCGAGGTGGCGCTACTTAGGGAATCAGATGCGCACGCGCATGTTGTACGTTATTATTGCACAGAACGGGATAAGCAATTCAGGTGACTTATTAGTTTTTAATTACATATAATTTGTTATGTTTTATTGTATGTTTGTGCTTCTTTTGAATGTGCAGTTTGTTGGTTGGTACTTTTTGACATATCGCAATTTTACGTCTTTCAGGTACATAGCATTAGAGCTATGTTCAGCGACTTTACAGGACTATGTTGAGATGAAATTAAACTTCGAATGTAAGATAGATGGTGTGGAAGTATTGAGGCAGGCGACATTGGGACTGTCACATCTACATTCTATGGATATAGGTATGTATAATAACCTTTTTGTCATATAATATTAACTACCCTTTTTATATTATTCTTCGCTTTATCACAAAATTAGCTGTTGCCCAAAACACCATCCGCGCGGAGTTAAACAAAAAACTTGATAAGTAGTCTATGTGTGCTTCCAGACTGTGTTCGACATCTATACCAAATTTCAGCGAGATCTATTCAGCCTTTTTACGATATCTAATAAACGTTCATTCATCCATCCAATGTGTTCGATTTCCGATTAACATATGTATATTTACCCACGTTCTAACGGTGAAGGAAAACATCGTGATGCAACCTGCACATATCTGAGAAGAAATACAAAAAATATGTGTGAAGTCAACCCGCACTTGGCCAGCGTGGTTGACTATGGCCTAATCACCCTTAACTTAGGGTAGGCTCCGAGACCCTCGGTGGGGACGTATAGTGAGCTGATGATGATGATGATTGATCTGATATTAGCATTTAGTAAGATTTTTACAAAATAACTGAATAAAGTAATGGCCGTCATTAAAAAAAAATTGACGTTTCACTGTTTACTTAATAACTAAAACAAAAAGAGAAATAATAGTCATATTGACAGTTTAATTATATTTTCCAGTGCACAGAGACATAAAGCCTCATAATGTGTTACTATCAATGCCCACTGGGTCTGGTGAGGTGAGAGCCATGATCTCAGACTTCGGCCTCTCCAAGAAGCTGAACATAGGACGAGTTAGCTTCTCCCGACGGTCTGGAGTCACCGGTACAGATGGCTGGATAGCACCTGAAATGATAAATGGAGAGAGAACGGTGAGCTTTTGATGTTTATACTGAGTAGTATAGAATCTGGATTACTGTGAGTTTCTGATGTCAAAATCTCCGTTTAAAACATATTGTTATCTCTGTTTATTTAGAGATGGAAGACAGGGATGTCGATATGTTTCTGACCTCGGATACTTATATTTAGTCATCTAATTGGATTCTTTTGTGCGATAAAGTTTTCAAATAAATATATTTATTGATTTTCTGTGTATTAGTACTTCAAAACTCAAGGAGTTCTCACAGACTTGTTAAAAAAAAATACCCTAAGCGTCTGTTTAAGTATGTATTAAGTGCTTGTTTATAACTCATGGGCGTGGTCGTGAGATTTCATACATATAACATTGTATGAGAGGGTGACAAACATATCGTCTTCCCTGTCTTTCATCCTTGATAAAACAGAGAACAATATGTTTTAAACGGAGATTTTGACATCAGAAACCCACGGTTAGTTAACCATACTATATTATTTGTGTGTTGTAGACGACATCAGTGGATATATTCTCTCTGGGTTGCGTGTTCTATTACGTGCTGTCACGTGGCCAGCACCCCTTCGGCGACGTGTTGCGTCGCCAGGCTAATATACTTACCGGCGACTACAGTCTCGAGCAACTAGAGTAAGCAACTTTATATCTTACTAATATTATAAATGCGAAAGTTTAGATGGATTGATGTTATCTCCAGAACGGCTGCAGGGATCTCGCTGTTTTAGGCGTACATGTAGAATATAGTCTGGAAAAAAACATGTTACTAATAAAGTTTTTTTTTTAATTTATTTTCTATGTAATAAATTAATAAAGATTGTAAATGTCATGTTGTAATTTTTTTTTAATAACGTATAAATTTTATAAAAATGGTATTAATTTAGTTGGAAAACAACAAACGTATATAACACACTTGTACTAGGTTAAATTATGTTTTATATAAGCAATAATTATAGCAAAAAAAACATAAAGCAACTCTGCGAAAAGATATGAGACATCATAAGAAACACGATATATGGCCCCTGGTTTTTTTAAATTATCCTTTTGTATTTTCAGTAAAATCTTACCGGAGGAGGAATTAGTAGTAACAAAGATGCTGATCCGCGCGATGATATCAAGCCGGCCGCAGCTGAGGCCGCCCTGCGAGACTGTACTCAAGTACCCCATGTTCTGGGGCAAGCAGTCAATACTAAACTTCTTGCAGGTGAGACTAATTAGTCAACCTATTTTATAGGTTATTCTATCCTATTTATAAATATATAGGTGTAAACTTTTGCATGGAAAATGTTAATAAAATTACGATGAAAATGCTGCTTAAAGGGATTTCTAATATAGGAAAATTAAGAATACTATTCTAGTCCATTTACAATTTTCTTTAGTCTCTATCTCTCTTTCTGTCTATCATAAAGACGCTTGTATAACGATCTTTTTTTTTACAAGTTGTGGACAATTTAGTAAGCCTTAAATTTTTTTTTTTACAATTGTCGCTTAAGTTACTACGCTTAGTAGTAGTTGTAGTAGTAGTGTCAAATACCTTTAATTTTTTTTTGCATTCCAGGACGTGAGTGACCAAGTAGAGAGTTGTTCGTGCGCAGGCGCAGAGCATCCTCTAGAGCGAGGTGCGCGGCGCGTGGTGCGCGGTGATTGGCGCGCGCACGTGAGCGCACCAGTCGCGGGCGACCTGCGTGCGCGACGCACCTACCGCGGCGAACGCGTCGCGCATCTACTGCGGGCTATACGTAATAAGGTATAGACGATTTCATATAGCTAGGCGGCTTTGAACTTTGTGCGAATTGATGCGTAGAATACAATTTTAGGTTTAGCGGGAAAAAAAATAATTTTTATTTTTTAACAAATAAAATTACGATCGTACTTTTTACTAATATTAAATGCAAATGTGTGGATGGATGGATTTATATGTGAATGGATGTTAGAAGGTATCTGCAGAACGGTTCAAAGGATCTTGATTAAACTATAGATAATATGTAGATAAGATATAGAAGAACTCGGAGTCGCGGGCGACAGCTAGTATTATACTAAAATTACGCTTTTAATTTCCAGAAACATCACTACAGAGAGTTAGACAGTGAGGTACGTGACAGTTTAGGTAAATTACCGGACGGGTTTGTTACGTACTGGTTACGACGGTTCCCACTATTACTGCCACATGTTTGGGTACAGATGCAACAGTTCAGACAAGAAGACATCCTACAAGCTTACTACCCACACTCCTTCGCATTTAATAGAGACGATGTATACGAACTGACAGATGAAGATATCGAAGACCCACAAGAAATATGTGATCCAGATAAAAATGAATTATTCCTAAAAAGTAGAATATATTTTGATGAAAAGAAAGAACAAGAAAAATTTTATAGATATAAATCGCCTAAGAAAATTGTCGATTGGCGAAGTGAATCGTCAAATTTAAGGTTACAAGATGACGTCAGATTAAGAGATAGGTTTTATAAAAAGAAGGAAAAGAAAAAAGAAGAGATTCCAATATGGACTCTACCACCAAAGTAATAAGGCACAAATCAGAGTAATATATTGTTGTTATTAGAAACAAAGAATTTATTCGTTAGTATTTAATACTTATAAAGATTGTACATAGTTTTTATTAGTATAAAAATAGTCAACAAATGTACAGAGTAAAATTACTATTTATGTTACTGGCAGTTTTTTATAAGTTATATTATAATTATATTGTCACTATTTTTTTTAAATTGCTATTTTCTAAAACCAATTTGACATTTACTGTAAGTTTCTTAAAGAAAAATCGTGATTATTACTTAGGTAATTTTTCTTTTTATTCATATATACGCGTGTAAGCACAAACCCGGTTTTTTAATATATATTTTTTTTATTTATTAACTGTATAGCATTCTTACAGAATAAATCCTAGAATATTTTGTATCAAGACAGAAATAAAAAAACATGGGACCAAAATGAAAATAAGTTAAAATAAGATTCACTAATTACTACATTTATACCTTTTTGAGTAATAGATGTTTTTAAAATAAACCGTAACGCGCACAAATAATTTTTTTTTTTACAATTTGTGTGGCTTTAATTTCTTACTGTCACTTAAAAATCTTATACAACAATTAAAAAGTTCAAAAATCGATGGCTCCTACGTAAACTGTCGTAAGTCACAAAATTGCGATTTACTTTGTTTTGTTTTGTTTATAGATTTGATAAATATTAATTTCTGTATTTTTAAAGTAACGTTAGAAAGAAGTAGATCTAGGGAATAAGACAAAGTGCATTCGCTCTGAAGCGATTCCATAGCGAACTTCAAAAATGTATAAAATTGACAATAACTTTCGATAAGTCACGTGATTGTCGCGCGTCAGTACCATGTTGAAATTCGTTATGGAATCGCTTCGAAGCGAATGTACTTTGTCTAACCTCCTGTAGATTTTGGTTGCCTAGTCAATTTTCATGCATGATGCGTACGTACGTACGTAATCGTATTAATATTTAAAATCTTGTCTTACGTCTTGAAAAATACGATAGTTTATTTAAGAGCTTTTAAAAATATTTTCGTAAACCTCGTTTTGAAGATGTTAGTGAACTGAACCGATTATTTCATGACTTGGGTTATTATATTATTTTTATAGTTTTTTTTAGATAATGTAAGAGTTAAGTTTAACCTACAGTTTAGAGAATGAAATGCACAATGCAATAGGTAAAAGTAATATTAAGATAAACATATTTATATTAATCAAAATTCAACTTTTGTTGCGATATTTTTAATAAAATTGTTACACGGTCAAACTTATGCATATGAACCGTGGGTTTCCATTGTTGTAACACATGTATATACAATGACATTTTTACGAAAAAAAAAAGGTTTTAATATGTCTTGTTAAGCAATGGAAACTTTTTAATTGTGATAAATACTCAAAATCTTGAAATATAATTTTATTTATTGATAAGGTTAATTTAGTATTAATATTATGTTCTATTTTTTTTTATTATGTAAAGGTCAGTTAAAAATATTTAATTATGATAATGGAAATTGATGTGATAATTTAATGTAATTATTTTTTGTCAAGTAATTGGTTCTAATGCCCAGATGTAATGAAAATATGTACAATTTAAACGCGCAAGTTGACGTCTAAAGTCTTGTTATTGTGGCAAATTAATTATGCTTCATCATCATCAGTTCACTATACGTCCCCACCGAGGGGCTCGGAGCCTACCCTAAGTTAAGGGTGATTAGGCCATAGTCAACCACGCTGGCCAAGTGCGGGTTGGTTGACTTCACACATATCTTTGAATTTCTTCTCAGATATGTGCAGGTTGCATCACGATGTTTTTCTTCATGGCAAGAACGTCGAATAAATCGAAAAACACATTGGTATAAGGCGGGATTCGAACGCAGGACCCGCAGATTGCAAGTCAAGTATTTGACCCCTGAGCCACCGACGCTCTCGATGCTTAATTCTTCATAATTCTGTTATGAAATATTTTTAAGTTCTAAAACAAGCTTCTAAAATTTTTACGTATAAAAGTTCGTTCACACGACTATTCCGTGGTATAGAACGTGTTAAGTGATTTTAAAAGATTTTACTTAATAGAATCAATATCAGCTTTGTATAAAAATTTGACGGTGGTTTTTAATATTATTTAAATGTTGATATTGCAAAATAATATTGTACAGAAATAACAATTCGTTTATAATGAATTAACTTTAAAACTAACTAACCATTTTTTTTTACCATTAAATTTAGCTTTGGTATAAGAAATCATATTTTATTTTAAATATATTATATATAAAAGGCCTAATAGTAATAATTGTTTTTAATTCTAATGTTTATTTTATGAATTGTGTTCCTACATTATAAAGTTAATGAAATGTATAAGTAAACTTAATTTACTTGGTAAAATTTAATTAAAAAAAATGTAAATCAACTACAATTAAGTAAAGGATTTGATATAATTGATAACTAATCGTTGGTTTCTGAGACCAAATCTCTGTATAAAACGTATAGTCATCCCTGTCCATTTTCAAAAAAGAAAAGAAAAGAAAGATAAAATAATATTTTAAATGGAGTTTATGGTCTCGAAAACTCACGGTTAGATATCTTAAAATTGTAATTATTTCTACAAGTTTATATAAATCATAGTATATAGAAATATATTGTTTTACATACTGGTTCATTAAATAAAAGTCCGACAAATGAAAAACAAAAGGTTTATTTTAATAAAATATGTTATTATTTCACACTACATACTTATAACCTTATTTCTTTTAAAATGCCATCATTTTTCAATATAAAATAAGCAATAACTATAGTTATTTTTTATATAATATTCTTAAAGCGAGTGTCATGGTATTATATATCACATATTTTAATATACAAATATTGTAATAAGTATACAAAAGTAAAAAATTTACAGTGGGTTTCTGACATCAAAATCTCTGTATAAAACAAATCGTCATCCTTGTCATTATCTTTAAAAAAACAGAAATAATATGTTTAAACAAGGATTTTGGTCTCAGAACCCCATGGTAAGCAATTCATAAAAAAAACAATAATGAGTGTATGATATATATAATCAGTCTTATTTATAATTTGATAATGTTTATGGCACAAACAACACAAAAAAACAGATAAATATTTGTGCTGTAAATAAAAAAAATCTTATAATATATAATTATTTCTTATACATAATATAGACTGAAGACATAAATGACAAATATTTTACCCGATATCAAAATTAAGGATTCAAGAATAGTATTATTCTTTCATCAAGTTAGTCAGAGAATCGTTTAATGTCGACTTAAACTATGTTTATTCTCCCCTTATTGATTAGTTAACGATATTGTGGCTGGAATTCATTAATTGGTTACATTTCAACATATTAAATCATGTCAAAGGAATGTTAACATTTGATAAAAATCAATTATAAACCCTAATAGTTAATTATTAATATGAATTACTTATTTTTATCTAATTTACTTGCATATTTTTCTATTAAATCTATTATAGTTAAATGGACTTTCTTTTTAGCTACATCTAATGCTGATTTTTCAGTACCATCTAGTAAAGATAGATCTGGGTTATAGTTTAAAAGTACTTTAGTAGCGCCAATGTTACCCATGTCACTAGAATTATGCAAAGCTGTACTCCCTGCGGAGTCAATTGAATTTATATTTGCCCCATTGTCAAGAAGTAAACTAATAACATTAGATTTGTTGTATATAGCAGCCAAATGCAAAGGATTTTGACCTTTCTTATTTACGCAATTAACATTAGCTTTGTTATTTAATAATATTTTACATAAATCTTCCATACCAAATCGTGCAGCGTAGTGTAATGCTGTGAAACCGTTTGTATCAGCAAAATTGATATCAAAATCTGCTATTTGAGGTTGTGTTTTCTTACAAAATTGACATTCGCATAGTGGATGACAAAGTGGTCCTTTAGATGCAAGCCTGTCCTCCGTATTTGTTTCATAATCAATATTCAAATAGAAACAGGCAAGCTTTATATCACCATATGTAATTGCTTGTAACACTCTATCTATTCTTTTCAAATTCTCTACGGCTTTTGAAGCGTTATTACTTATATCTCTATTTTTAAAATTTAACTTACCCAGTTTAAAGATTTCAGAATTATCAGATTTACAATTTAATTTCTTTATGTCCGAACTTGTTATGTGAATGTATTCAAATAATGTCGGTGTAGATGATTTTAAAACATGTAAAATTCTTAAATTATGAGCATAATCAAATGCACTTTTATTATTTTTATTCTGTAATGTTGGTTCTGCACCGTTCTCTATCAACAACCGAGCTATCCCTTCATAGCCCCATTTAGATGCTAAATGTAAAGGTGTGTTTCCAATTTCATTGACACAATTGATCCTCATTTTTTTTCTACCATGCTCTGCGAAATAAATAAGTGCTTTAACACAATTCAAATGTCCATTATTTACTGCCAAATGCAAAGGTGTGTTTTTGTCTACATTCGGATAGTTAATATTTGCTCCAGAATGTAATAACAATAATAGTGCATTTTGATGTCCTCTTGAAGCAGCATAATGTAAAGGAATACATTCATTAAGATCTGTTGCATTTACATCAGCACCCATATCTAATAATATTTCTACTATTGCTGCTTTTCCGTGGATACAAGCAACATGCAATGGAGTGAGACCATGACTGTCTCTTGATGAAGTTGTTGGTGATGTCTTTAAAAGATTCTTTGAGATTTTGAACCAACATTTTTTACAATTGCATAATGGATGACAAAGTTTTTGGTATATTTCTGTATCACTATTACTGTCCTCATCATCTAAGTCATTGTTGTTCATAGTTTCTTCTAATGCTATTTTAAGAATGCTTTTTTCGTTCTGTTGAATACTTTTTAAATGTTTCTGATTTCTTTCTAATATATCTTGGACCAGTTCTGTATGATTAGCTTTAATAAGCTCAAACACATATTCGAGTGTTTCTTCTCTGCAGTTTGTTTCAGATGTTGCTATGGACTCTGTCAAGCTACTCTTTCTTTGTTTATTGTCTTGTAAATTTTCTTCAGTAAGGTTACTTTCATAGTAATGAGATTCAGGGTCAGGAGGACCGGCTAATGCACCTGATTGTATGTGCTCTATGACAGCTTCAAGTGTGGTGATAAGAAAAGAACTTTCATCTCCATCTCCTCTACCAACTCCGCTGAAGCGAAATTCCTTCATATAAGTTAGCTGACTGTACCATGTAGGTAAACCAGATTTGATAAGAAGGAAAACAAAAACAGGTAAAAGATCATCAGCAGTTAAAAGTACAACATTATTGCTATTGTCAATTTTATTGACAGCATTTAAAGCTTGTTTTAAACAGAGAATTTTTTCCAAAGAAGTATTATATGAATCAATTTTAGATAATATCTGTTTTGCTTTAGGTACAGCATGATATAGTTCTTTCTTTATTTCTAAATCTCTAAGTTGAATGTCCGACATGTTTCTTATTTTTTTATTCAAGTGAGAATCTTCATAGGCACAACTGGTACATATTGATTTGAATAATGTATCAAATAAAAGGTGTTGCATGTAACTTTCTACAGCTAACTTAATATTATCTAAGATATGTTTAGAAGCTTTTGATTTCTCACGAAGTCTTCTATTTTGCAGTGTTGTTTGCAGGCATTGTGTATAAAGTTCACTGATTGCTTCTTTAAGAGTTCCAATAGCTATAGGTAGAGTTGGATGCTTCTTTAGAAATATTTGTACATTCAATTCTATTTGATCAAGAACCTGACGGCCTGCTGCTTGTGTCCACAAAAGGTCAATGCAGTCATTTATAGAAACAAGACAATCTTTAGTCACAACATTATCACTTGTAGTTGCAGTAGGTTCTAGAGAACTTTCTATACACCACACTTTGTATTTAATTAAATCTTCAGTATAAAAAGTTTCTTCAAACAGTATATGGCTTTGTAGAGGCAGACCTTTGGTAAGTTCTAAGGTAATTACTTTATTATTGACTGTAACTTGTTTTTCTGTTAATGTGCTATAATGGGTTTCTGGAAGTTCCTCACTAGGCACTAAAATGTGCGCTCCGAAGTCTTCTATAGTGAATACTCGAGTATTTAGACTCCCGATACGAGGTACGCAAATTATCCAAGACTGTGTAATACAATGTTGAAATAAATTTGTATACTCATTTCTCAGTTCCATAAAAAAAGGATTATCTGATATTATTTCGTCATATGCACCCTCCATCTGAAATCGAGAATTGATATTGAGTAAAGAAATAGAATTTATTAAAACCGGCTTACACTGTAACATGATAATACTTTACCTTCAAGTTGTTCTTTATAGAGGATATATGTTAATTTCTTTTTAAAATAAACTAATATTTAACACTATTTAATCACAAGATCACGTTAAGAAAAATACATTGGAAAATGTAAGAGAAAAAATATTTCAAAACTTATGTATTTCAACGCACCGCAGAAACACTATCCGCTTTTGCACTGTGCGAACCAACACTAACTAATTACAAAAGTCGACGACAGACCAAGTTAAGAATTTAGATGTGGGAAAAGACAAGGATTTTTGCAGAACGGTCAATTACAATGACATTGACAGATTGTCAAGTTGAACTGACTTTTGCTATGACATTGACAGTAACTTAATTTTGTTTTAAGTAGCGTTGACTTCTAGTCTTTTAAGTTAAAAAGAACAGTGTTCTTATTTTTATTGTTTGTGTTTTCAAAGTGATCAACTTAAGAAGAAATGAAAGGATATGTTTACAAAATATTTTTAATATTTAAATACATAATTGTAATATTATCTAAGTGGAACCATTAAAACATTCTATGATTTAAAAACAGAATAATTATGGATTATTATCCTCGGCCTCTTCCTCCGAGTCCGCCTATTCCTCGGCCGCCCAACCCTCTTGCGCCAAAACCTCTTGCTCCAACAGATCTGGCACCAAATCCTCTACCGGGAGCTCCTCTTGGACCAAATCCCCTACCAAATCCTCCAATTCCACCTCCTCCAACTAATATAGGTAACGATTCAGGACGCGGAGTGTAACGATCTAAAAATTAAAAACACACGTGTTAATTTATTCTTTACCTATTTATTTTAGCTACGTGCTCTATTGGAGGATTTTTTGATGTTTCTTTTAATTAGTAAACTCACACTGCTATGTCCACAGCGTAGGAAAATCACTAGAGATAACTCAATATGAACGCTTTACAAAACAGCAGAGGAATTAACTATATTAAGTAAAACTTTAACATCTTTTTGACGATAATAAAAATCTCTTATCTGCCGTTTCTATTTCTTTGAGATTATGCAAAGAACTTTTGAGCATTTTAAAGTGGTTGGGTAGGTAAGTGGATTTTAGAATTTATTATCGACGCCTTTGCTTAAATTTATTATAGTTAAACCTCAAATTCAAATATACACTTTATCTTTATTCCCTTTTCATTGCTTTACTTTGGAAACCAATACTTGTTTATCAGTAAACGGTAAAAAGGACATTTACCTGGATGCTTTTATTGTATTGCTACAACATTTGTATTGAAAAAATAAAAAATAATAAACCAAATCCATATTACAAACTTTTAATACGAATATGCGCCATGCAATCTAAACTTCAAACCCAAAGAGATGGCAGACCAAAAGCCCTAGGATCCTAGGCCTATCATTGAAAATATCGGAAATCTATTAACTCGAATCAAACGATGTATACTCGTATAAGTAAATATTAAAAACTTTATACTTACATCTGTCTGATTGCCTCTTAATTATGATGTGCGTTTCTCTAGCGTTATCTGTTTGATCATCGTGGAACAATATATCCTTTATAGGATTATCTTTTAAACTTCTCACAGTTTGCACTTCATTTCTTGTTGAATTAGCCATTTGTAATAATATTAAAAGAAGTATCGTGCTTGTAGTAAACCATTGAAAGAATCGTACCTAAAAATAATAAAAAATAGTTTATTATTTCACTTCTGAACTCTTGAATTGGTCACTAAGGGAAACCCTAATTGTAGCTGTAGCATGTAAACCCTTAGGGTATTAAGTAGTTTAAACAATCATTAAAGGTTTTCACTACGTCAATTAGCGTACAATGATTTCAAATATTAATGCAATAATTTCCAAACTAATTGTTAATGACAATTGAACTGAATTCGAATTCCAAATTGAAAAAGTCTTTATTTTAATTAATAACAACGTTACGAAATTATAATATTTTAAAATTGTCTCAACAATATAATAAACTAGCTGTCGCCCGCGCTTTCGTCCGTGCGGAATAAAAAATAAAACTTAAAAGTAGCCTATATGTTCTTCCAGACTTTGTTCTATGCCAAATTTAAGCACGATCCGTTGAGCCGTTCCGGAGATACCTTCAAACAAACATCCATCCATCTAAACTTTCGCATTTATATTAGTAAGATATTAAAAAAAAGAAATATATTTTTGCAATAAATAAAACTCACATTGGTTATCATTGTTAGAAGTTTTGCGATCACACTGGCGTAAGTAGTTGTTTATTGTTACTTATAAAGGTGTTTATTTAGCACATTGCTTGTGATAATTGATGAATAAATGGAATTCGTTATAAATTTATATTAGTACCTTGTACATTAATTGTAACTAGAGGTGAAGTTGTGGCTAAAAATATTATTGTAAAGATTATTTACAAATTATATTACTGGCATGTTTATATATCCTTATAGAAAAAAAAAATATCTGTGGCAAAATTGCCGTGACTTTCTCCAAATACAAGTACAAAAAACATATTCTTGTCTCTGATGAAAAAATACGTTTTTAGACATGTTTTTGGAGAATATAAGCCAATGTTTATTACGATAAGTTACTGCATCATCATTACGAGGTCAATGTATTGCGTTTACATCTGAGTGCTATCAGTTTTATCCAAGGTTGTTCATCGACTCTCTCAATCGACCTTCCGCTACCATAAATGATTATTCCACTTTTATCTTGACTTGATTTATTAATAATATAGAGCAAATAAATAATTACACAATTAAGCTGCTTTTATTATCTGTGTGTTCAAGTTATCAAGGACATAGCAGACACTGGCCGGAAATAAAAATTTGAGTACGTGGTCATTGGCCTGGGCCGGACGGAAAGCACAGACGGATTAAAGGGACGCAGCGCTATGTAAAATCGAACAAAACAAACTAAAATCAGTTGCGGGCAGTGCGTGCGGTGGGTTCGGTGTGGGCCAATGGATGCGTACATTTAATTTAGAAAGTGTGTTGGTTTTATATTCACTATCAATAGAATGAAATTAACCGATTTCGCTTAAGATGGCCAACAACTGGCGGTTCACCTTGTCTCCTAATTTGTTGTAGGAACTAATTCCTATAATACTATAAATAGAACGAGAAATCCTTAGTTTTATTTATAGTTATTATTGACTCGACTTAGCAAGGTTGGATTTACAACTATAAATTCTTCAAGTAATGATGCTAACAATACTCGTAGTTTATGATTGTTTTAGGACTCAAAGATTTTTATATAATTAATAATTCTACTAAATAAAATATCGGAACATTTTTTTTCACAGGATACATTAATTAAAATCAACACGCTGAAACAACAATGGAATCAAATTATAAAAATGAATATTTATGGAAATATGCGACCATTGTACAATTGAAAATTAAACACAACCCTCGTTTATCTTTATTAAATTTTATATTAAGTAACTATGTCGACTGAAGAAATGCGAGTTAATTTCATGTTACATTAATAATAAGGTAAAATGCAACATTACTGAAACCATAACCAATTAATTTTGCCCCAATTAACTAATTTTAGGCCTTCGAAAATAAGCATAAGTAAGTTAAGGAAGGTTTTGTTTAGGTCAACATTATGGATCCCAGTACGATAATCCATTACTTATTTTTACATCTACACGTTGGTTATACTCAAACACAAGCACAATTCTATAACAACGTTTTCGAATGCAATTTATTCATAATTCAAATACCATTAAAGTTGCTTTTATCCATCAATATTTCGAAAAACACTGGTTGGAATACGAAACATTTAATTTGAAATGTAATCGAACATGGAATTGTTATTTTCATTCTATTTTAGTCTCGCGTGAGCTCGTGTGATATAATGAATCGGAAAAGTTTTTATCTGCGTATAGACAATAGGTTATTTTATTTCAGTCATGTGACAGTTGTCAGCTGACAGTTGCTAAACAATGACAAATGACAATTGTAAAAAATAATGGCGGGAAAACAAAATTTGTAAATATACTGCATGGATTTTATAATAGTTTATTCTTTCCATACAGCAATCAGACAAAAATAGGGCAGTATGCTATTTATAGTATACAAAACTCTAAACATAAGTACAGCATTCTCAATGAGGATAAAAATGGCGGGCTGGTGTCTATGAGTCCTTGAGAAGGTTTTACCGACTCCTTCAACTCGCTAAATGCACTATAACGCTTGAAAGACATTGCTAAGCTTAAAATGCACCTCTAAAATGTATTAACACACCTATAAATATGCCTAAATATTAAATAAATAAAAATAAATGTAAATGAATTTAGAAATTGTGGTTGTTGTGTAAAAATATATATTTCATTTAAATATTTCTGACAGTGTAAATAAATTAAAAGTATAATGAGCTAAGAAACACGAATTTAGCGTTAAAAGAATTGATCCTAAAATTAATTGAGGAGTTACACAAAACGCATTCGCTTCGAAGCGATTCCATAGCGAACTTCAAAATTATATGGAACAGACGCGCGAAAATCGCGTGATTTATTGAAAAATAATTGTAAGTTCTATACATTTTTGAAGTTCATTATGAAATCGTAGCGAATGCACTTAATCTAACCCCTCTGCGCCGATTAGAAATCATTCAAAACAAAGGAATGATATGAGACAGATTTGAAAATGTTAATACAAAATATTATCTATATAAAAATAATGATTTTTAAATATTATCAAACGTAGTAGTATAGTCACTTATATGTGTATGTAATACACATATTAATGGTTATGTGTACCATAACAAGAGCAATAAAGTTTATGTTATACTTGGTAAACGGGGCTCGTAAATTGGCGCGTTATTAATTTTTGATCGCGCGCCGTTTCAATCTGAATCAGTATTCGAGATTCATCGTCGCGCGAACTCGTTATGATAATTAATTGCATTACTGTATACCAGTTCGTTTATTCCACACCTACGCTGTTTGTAAACTTTAATATTTATAATACGAAACTTAATCCAGTTGTTATTTAAAAATGCATGAACTACGACTTAATACGTACTTTTATATTTCAGACATAAGATCTGACTAAACTAGATAATTATCATTATTAATGTCACAGATAGATGTAATTTAGACAAATTGTAAAAAGTGTGAGTCGGTGGCTTAGTGGTCAAGCACTTGACTTGCAATCTGCAGGTCCTGGGTTCGAATCCCGCCATGTACCAATGTGTTTTTCGATTTCCGATTTACATATGTACATTTATCCGACGTTCTTACGGTGAAGGAAAACATCGTGATGCGTGATATCTCAGATATGTGCAGGTTGCATCACGTCTCAAAGATATGTATGAAGTCAACCAACCCGCACTTGGCCAGCGTGGTTGAGTATGGCCTAATCACCCTTAACTTAGGGTAGGCTCCGATCCCCTCGGTGGGGACGTATAGTGAGCTGATGATGATGATGTAAAAAGTCTGCATATATCATATCGAATGTATCCATGAATTCAAGGCATGCTAGGCAAGTTATAAATGGGAGGAACTTATAATAGGTTGGTTATATAAACAACATAATCTACTTCAAGTTTGCAACATTAATGACAAAACAGATGAATATATTGACTCAAGTATTTCATGTAACGTTCACACCATTTAACTTTCCACTCAACGGTTTGATGCCGTATCTATACCTAGTTTATATTCTGTATAAATTGTATCACAAATAAATTCTTTTCATACAACAAACGTTATGACTTTTTTACGTAAGCGAAAAATAATTCTACGACTTTTATACGTGATATTACTGCTATGTTTTAACACATCAAAGGACGAAGAAGAGTATAAAAATAAGGTATTACCACTGCAAAAAAAAGATAAAAAAATTGAAATAGGAAAATATATAGTATCGTAAAATGGTTACTCAGATATAGGCTTATAACATTGGTCCTATGCTAATTGCTAAGAAGACGTTTTGGATTGAATTTGCCATTTATGTTCATTTACGTCTCAGCAGTTACACGTACAGATGTCGTTCCTTTAGCTTTGATTTGCATCAAGTAATATGCACATAAATTTCCATTCAAGAGTACTTTCATGCGAAAATATGCCACCCATTGTCCGGTTCCCGTACATACGAAATTAGTTACGGGGACCACTTATCACGAAAGAGGATGGAGGAACGACTAATTGTCTTTAATAGTACTCCAAATAATTTACATGTTGACGAGCTAAAAAGTTATCCTTATTGTTAGATGAATTAAATATGACTAATATTGTTAATGCGAATGTTTAGATGGGTGGATGGATGTTTGTTCGAATGGCTAAGCTGATTTTGATTAAATTTAGCACATATGTAGAACATAGTCTGGAAGAACACATAGGGTACTTATACATTGTTTTTTTTTATTCTGCGCGGATGGAGTCGCGGGCGATAGTTAGTTAAGAATAAATAGAATACATTCGTCAACATGCACAATATTGAACAATAATATTATAATATAATATCAAATGTGATATTAGTCGTCTTATGAAGTGTTATTTAAATATTTATTCGAATTCAAGGTCAGCAACTATCATGTCAGCTATGCATTTTTTAGGCTGGGTATATAAGGTTACAAATGAGCAAGCGGTCACCTGATATCTGATCCTAGGCTCGTAGTCTACCCAAGTTAGGGGTAAGGTTAGGAAGGTAAGGCCAAAGTCAAACATACTGGCTCCGTGAGGGTTGATTGACTTCACACATATCTTTGAATTGAAAATATTATAAGTTTTTAATAACTTATAGATTAGAATTTTTTTAAGATTAATATGATTTATATCTAAACTTTCTACTTATAGATTAAATGTTTATTTTTTAAAAATAGGGCAGAAATTATTAAAAAATGTTGATATAGGATGAAGAGAATTATATAAAGGCCATACATATAAAATATTATTAAAAATATTTAATTATTATTAATTATAATAATTATTATAAATAATTTAAAATTTATTTATTTAGATTGTATGTTTAATACGTATTGTATTAAATTTTATTATTATGATTTAGAATAGTAGACGTAAACGTGCTTGAAAATTAGAACATCCTGTACTAAAATCAATGCAGCATGCACTAATAGCTGGCTATTAGAACGGCTACCGTATAATGACGTAATAATTTAAAATGGCCATCGATTGTTACTCGTATTTTATATACTAAATGTTGATTTTGTTAAAATTTTTAACGTTCAATTCATGTTACAATCTGTGAAAAAATGTGGTGTAAATCGAAACACGTACACATCGGCACGTCGAGTAATGCAATTCCGAATCGTAATTAAACGAATAACTCATCACCGTCCATCCGAAATACGGAAATGTAACCCAATCACTGTTATATGTGAAATATTTCACAAATAACAAGTTATTTTAAAATCATATTATGTATTCTACTTGTATAATTAAATATGTTAACATAACCAATATATATTTTTTTATATTACAAGGTGGCAAACGCGCGAGCGGTCACCTGAAATCGCCGAAATAGCGAAGCGACCGTTGCCTATAGACATACGCAATTGCTTATGCGTTGCCTACCTTTAATCGACGGAGGAGAGGATGCACAGAGAGAAAATAATACCATAAATAACCAATATAATGGTAAAAGTTGGAAGAAATTTAAAACTCGGGTTACTCTGGTTACAGAATTTTAAAGCCAGCTACACACCTTAAGTTTTAAAAGTCCGACTGTTCAGTTAAATTTAAAGTGTGTTGCTGGTATACTATGTTATCTATCTTACCGTTTATATTTTAAACCGCTATATTTTCCATAAATTATATGTTATTAAAATCAGACTATCCTTCCTCTTAGTATAAATTAAACTTTTATCTCTCAAGGACTATAACGGTAAGCCTTTATGGCGAATGAAAACAGAGACGCAAGTAATTATGACACCCTGGTCGCATCCCTTCTGCAAACGAGTGGGTAGGGCTCCGCTAAAAGCATATTTAAGCCGACTAAATAATTCAAACCAGAGAATTACGCGTTGAAAGTTACATCTTTGGTGACACTTCTTTTGCATTTTCCATTTACTTGCTCGAGTTTTTTTTGATGTCGTCACGTAATTGGAGTTACGTAAGAGTTTCTGACATCATAAAAGAGTTATATTTTATATATATATTAACTATCTAAACATATATATATCCGTACTTTTTAATTAGTACTTTTTCATGTACTTCTACTTTCTACGCAATTTTAGACATTATTAGTTAGAATCCTTTGGCGCGTATGGCGCGCTTTCGTTACCAAGTCAAGTGTCAGATTGATTAGTGAGGGGACATAGACGTTGATATATTAATAAGGTTGGTTTCGCCGGTACACCGGCACAGTGTCGGATTTTTTTCCTAACAGTATATTGTTGGTAGTATATTATGTTGATCGTAAATTGGGGGCAATTATATCAGCTTTACATTCTAGACGACACACTAATTGAAGTAGGTTAAGTATAAGGAATGGAAGCCATATTACTTGGTGTATCTATTACATCTTTTCTATTCCGTTTCCAGAAACTGGCACATACTCTACTAGTGTACACTTTTCTTCAATAAAGAGCATTGACATCGATTTTACTCGTAGAATATACTAGAAAATCCACAAAACATTAATTTTTGTCAGTTATCAACTTCGATTCCATCTATTTATTTATTTATGCGGAGTTCTGATACCAAAATCATTGTTTAAAACATATTGTCATCTCTGTTTTGTCCTAGATAATGAGAGGGATAACTATATGTTTTATAGAGATTTTAGTCTCGGAAATCAAAGGTTAATCCTTGTTATTTTCACAAGATAAACTAATTAAAACGTACCTGATCCTTGTTGTGTGTTATGAATGAATGATCTGTTGTTTCTTTACTTCTTATTACTATAGTATTGATTTTTTAATCTGCTCATGAATATTAGCTTTTATATTCAAGATTTTCATTATTACATTTTACGTTATTCCTGTTGCTTTCACTAGAGAAACGAATTACTTTAATGACTTATTCAGGGGCTGTAAATATTTGCACCAAAGGCAACATTGAAGACGTTAAAAGCATCTTTCTGAATGCTGTCTGTATTTTCCTTGCCGGCTTTATGGTCACGGATTTTGTAAAGGAGTCCTTCTTTAAAAATATCTTTTAATCTTAATTATTTTGCTCTTTCTTACTTTGTTAACGATTTAACTAACTAAAAAGCAACTGGCACAAACAGAACATATTAAAGTATTGTTCGTCATCTGCCTATTCTTATCCCTACTTATATGGGTTCGTGCGTCAGGTTTTTAAACCTTTATATTATGGCTTAATTTTACGGCCGGCCTGTCGCAGACCCTACTTGAGAGTTAAATAAATTAAAAAAAAATATATTAAATTATAGCCAAAGAGTAATAGTAATTTTTTTAAATGTGTAGAATGTATACTACTACTTATTAGTTGTTTTTCTTTTTTTATTGTTAAGTAACGTTAAAAAGTTTTTGACCTCTTTTTATTACGTGAAAGATATAATAAAATTAATGAACTTCATATTACAGTAATTTAAATAATTTTGGTATGTTAACAATATTACTTAACATTGTTTTTTTTATATCATAAGGTGGCAAACGAGCTAGCGGCCACCTGAAATCGTTGAAATAGCGAAGTGACCGTTGCCCATAGACATACGCAATTGCATATGCGTTGCCTACCTTTAATTGACGGAGGAGAGGATGCACAGAAAGAAAATATTTTCCTCTTCCATGCATCCTCTCATCCGGAAAGTCCTCTTCCACTTCCCATCCTTTCTTTATAAGAAAAAAGGCTGGGAAGGGAAAGAGGATTAAATTAGGCCTCCGGGACGCATACTCAGCAGACGAAACGCGGAATTGCTTTCACTTCACGAATTGTGTTCATTTTATTTATTTAATAATTTCTTTCAGATTAGAAAACAATTAGTAATACAAATTATATAAGCTATATTTTGAAAATTAAATCCCAGCTTCGAAGTTTGTCTTATTCATAAAATTTATGACTTATTTCATAGCCAGGTATATTTGAGTACAGTTTTTCATCGTCATGAAAACCATTTGCAAGCACTAAAAAGTGTAGAAAAAGACCTATTCAAAGGTTCTTTTCTCTACATCGTAGCTAACGCAAACTTTTCAAAACATATTTAAAATTATGGAATAATACAGCTCAGGATTCTCTGGTTTTTTTTATTAAATGCTAAAAGGCCTTGGATTCAATGAAAAAAGTCAGTACTTTGCATGTTGGATGGTGTACTTGTAAGTTTTAAAAAGTTTTAATAACTTCATTACTTGTCACGGCAAAGTGAATACTTTGTTACGATTAAGTTATAAAAAGTCGCAACGAAACTCAACCTTAACTACTATTGCTTCTATAATTGCTTTAAACTGAGACAGGATTTATTATTTTTCGTGGAATAAGTTATTAAAATCTTTTCATCATCAGCTCACTATACGTCCCCACCGAGGGGCTCGGAGCCTACCCTAAGTTAAGGGTGATTAGGCCATAGTCAACCACGCTGGCCCACTGCGGGTTGGTTGACTTCACACATGTCTTAAATTTGCATCAAGATGTTTTCCTTCACCGTAAGAACGTCGGATAAATGTACATATGTAAATCGGAAATCGAAAAACACATTGGTACATGGAGGGAATCGAACCCAGGACCTGCAGATTGCAACTCAAGTGCTTAAAACCAAAATTTAAAATCTTTTACAACCTTGTCATTGCGAATCAATGAATATGTTTTTTTTTTGTTTATGTCAGTCACTCTTTAAGTTAACATGTTTATCTATGGTTTAATCCTTATTAACGTTTTTATAAGTTTCTTTGAGTTGTCGTGATAATATTATATATTAAGAGAAGTTTTACCCCATACCTATATTTTTGAGTTTATTACATAAATAGTTTCTACGTATTTATTACGTTTATTATATACTACTATGTGCAGTAAAAATATTAAATATTTATTTAGTTTTATAACCGAAATAACGTAGTAACAAGTTTGTAGGTTATAATTAACTAACTAGTTTAATTAAAATATGAAATGTCTTTAGAATCAGTTATCTACATTTAATAATGAGGAAAGTAATATTGAGGAGAAAACTTCCAGGTAACCGTAAAGTTTATTCTAAAGACTGAATTGCAACATTCGCGGCAAAAGTTTCATGTCTAAAGGTTTTCATTAGGAGTTACTTTACTGGGATTTACCATTACATTACTTTTTTAATCTGTAAATGTGGCGATGTAATTTATGAGAAAATTAACGAATAATTCCACTAATTTCATATCTTTTGCTTTTTTGTAGGATTAACCTTTTTAAATATTACCTTCTTATTTTTTTGCTGCGCGGAAGTGACGTCTGCGGCACCTCTATTTATAATCTGTGTCATTTGATAGTTCTACCCAAACACCGCTGTTATTTAACTAATCTGTGGACGACATAGACTACTTAACATCACGTCAACCTTTTGCTTTTATTTCATACGGCACAGGTAATATAGTAACAAATGATGGCAATATTTGTCATAATTATTTTATTTCAAAACGAATGTTAAAATACTGGCAGTTAAGCGTGTAATAACTAGAAATATAAATCTGTGTGGATATTGCGGTAGTTGAAGAGGCACTGTCCGGACTCTTTAGTGTGCAAGTGAATATCAGCGAGAATATGAAGTGGTTAATTTGAATTCTGCCCGGGAATGAGCGGCCGGTACAGCGCGGCGGCTTCGCGCTTATATTGGTAAAAAGACAAGAGGTAAGTCTTTTTTATACGTAGGAAATGTTTCGTTAATTTTATGTAGGAAAAGATTTCAACAAAATAGCAGCGAAAAATTGTACTTAACTATACTTATTAGATTACGATGGTTCCCAAAGTGTTGCAGCTGAACCCTTTGTGATCCACAAAAGATCCATCGGGAGTATTCGATAGCAATGGTAGGAACAAAGTGTTCAAAAATTGAACAAAGAATGTAGCAGCTATAGTTTACCTAGATCAATAAATTTTTGAAAGGGTCTACAAGATTTTTTTTGATAATCTCTAGTGTAGATAGTCATGAAGTTCTTAAACTCTTGACATATATACTTTAAATTAATTAATAACGTCGTAAGAATTTATGCCATGTTTAAATATTAATATTTTTAACTTGAACTGCTGTAAAATAGGCCTGAGGAATGTTTACAAGAAATTTTAGCTGCTTTAAACAAAAGACGCAGAAAACAAAGACGAGGAACGTTTCTCGAGAACTTAATTATGTACTCCGACGTTACATTACATTGTCCAAGTGGCGACGCTTTGATCCTTTTTAAATTATTAAACAGTAACGTTCCGTAACAATGTTTTCGTGATATTTATTTTTATATTAGAGGTCATATATATTTTTTCATAATGTGTACCTTCAAAACTATAAAAAATCGATTAGTTTAATCACTACCTTCAATTTACGCGGATAGAGTCGACAGATAGTTTACAATAAACGTAGTAATTTTGTATCGTTGATCTTTTAAATATTTTATTTTGAAATAATTAACCCTTGTGTTCATTTTGTATAGTATACCATACATACAACTTTATAAAAATATACGATCACTATAAAATATAATAATTTTTAACCTACTTTTATTAAACACATGACATTTCTAGACGTTTTTTTTGCTTTTCATTAAAAAAGTAATCTTGCCACAATAAGGGTTAAAAAAAACTTGTAAATCGGTAATTCATTTTTTGTTTAAATTAGTTAAATTGTTTTATTTTTTACGTAAAATTTAAATGAATTTATGCATGAGTTGGTATGTTTATATTGAGTCTGGGCATCCATTAGCTATCTAACGAAGGCTTACAAACGGCTAGTGATAATGGGAAATGGATTAAAGAGAAAATCCTAATGGTAGCCAGAGCTTTGAATTAAACGCTGTTGCATATTTATTTTCCACCAGTACTGTTCTAAATAACATGTGCAAATACCCCTTTATACTTTGAACAAGATAATTAAATAACTAAAAAAGATACAGTTGATATTAGAAATAAATAAAGAATGTAATTAATTTTACGTAAAATAAAATGTATTGTTAAAAATCCTATCCGAGTATATTTATGTATATAAAAATTATTTTATGACATATTTATCATTTACACTAATCTTGTTTAGATGGATTAATGGATTGCTGGATGTTTCTATGAAGGTATCTCTACAACGGCTTTGTCATGAAATTTGACATACATATAGAACATAATCTGGAAGAACACTAACTTATTATGGTTTTTTTAATACTATGTTGGCGAAGTCGCGCGCGACAGCTAGTGACACATATGAAATGCGTTGTCTGTATTACTCATCGTATTTCGTATTTATTAATAGCAAGCCTGTAGCAATTTACCTCGATTGTGAACAAAGACTCATTAATTCTGTACCTTGTAGTGCAACACATGACATCCAATTCGGAAAGTTGGTAATGGAACTGTAACTTTAACAAAGCTCGAATACAAAAGCATAAAGCAGTGGAAACCATCACTATCAGGCAATCATCTAAATGAAAGCGAACTACGGTGACAACCCTATACTACCCTTTATATACACACGATTCATGTTTCAACATTGCTTTACTTGTTGTTTTTTTTTATAGAATGTGGCAAACGAGCAAGCGGCCTATAATAGCACAATATTAGGTCGCCGGGATTTCGAAACCTTTTGGAAGTAAGCGGTCCGAAATGTATGTATAATATATAGAATTTGTTTTTTTTTTATTTTATATTTAGTTTCAAGAATTCCGTGGTTTATAATAGCTATTTTATAAATGAAATTAGAAACTTTTAGAACTTACTTTATTATCTACCTCATGGATACTATTAACATAAAAACATGATTTTTTTCAAATCATTTAATATTTTTAAATTAATATTATCAATGCGGCGCGGAAATAGAAAGGAAATGTCGCTCTTTAATCTTTTATAAGTCTCAAAGCCTTGCCATTTAAGTAGTAAAATGTAAAAGTACAAAATTACCTTCTCGAGAAAGATTACTTCTTTGTTTTGAATCTTTCCATTTAATATAAAGTTAATAAAGTAACATCATCATAAAAATCTTGTCAACTCTAAAGGATATATGGCTAGGTGTAAAAACTTAAAAAAAAATACAATAGCGACCATAACTTCGTGCGCGTATTTTAAGTAAAAAAAAGTTACTAAAAGAGGACAGTAATGATGAAATAATTTACAATATAATTTTGCTAAAACTTTGTTAAATCTTGCTTCAATGTTTCCTACAGTTACTGTACAAACGCGCGGCTACGTATAGGTTAAAATATTATATCATAACTAGCTGTCACCCGCCACTCCGTCCGCGCGGAATTAAAAAACAATGAGTAGCCTATGTGCTCTTCCAGACTATGTTCTACATCTCTGACAAATTTCATCAAGATCCGTTGAACCGTTCCGGAGATACCTTCAAACAAACATCCATCCATCTATCCATCTAAACATTTGGATTTATAATATTAGTAAGATACCTAATCTTTTATAATTTACTGGCTAATTGAGCATAACAGTTGATCAAGAATGGTTATTATTAAAACAGACTTGCTTTACTTAATTCAAAATTTAAAGAGCAAAGTAAACTGCGCGGAACATTCGCAGCTCGCGGTACGTCCCGGACAGAATTCAAATTAACCACTTCATATTCTCGCTCACATTCACTTAAACATTAAAGAGACCACGCAGTGCCTCTTCAAACTACCCTCTGCTCTCTACATTTTTACTACTCTACATTTTTTTACTTATAATTTGCATTGCTCTCAGTATTTTTCATCAAAAATAGGTGAAACGTAGATAATTATTACAGTAAAAATATATAAAAAATTATACTACTTGGTACGGGAGTTAGAAAAATAAGGTAGACAACTTAATAATGTAGAGTCCCGCTAAGTCTGCTACACCTAATGCGAATGTTTAGACGGATGTACGTTTGAAGGTATCTCTAGAACAGCTGGACTTCTCTGGATGAAATTTGGGATACGTATAGATCATAGGCTGGAACACATAGGCTACTAATTATATATTTTTTCATTCCGCGTAGACGGAATGGCGGGCTACCGCTAGTCTTAAATATCTCATAACAGTATTGATCGTTCGGAGTATGTTCAACTTTTTAATTTTATCGTTTATTTTTACATCTCTCTTATCTCGTTTTATTCGGGAAAAGAACGTGGACGAACAGTTTTGCATTTACAAGAGAAAGGGAAATAGCCAATGCAAAACTGGAACCGAATTTTTAGATAGAAAGAAACGTTTCATTCTGAATTCCAGTTGTTCTGGATCCGTTTTGTAAAAGTAAATGCACACTACATTTCTTTTACTGACTGTTCTAAAACAATTAAATTCATTTACTCCGTTTCCATTGAGTTTCAATGAAAATTAAGTAAATTTTATGTCAAATTATAAAACGCTGGTTTGTAGATTTGTATCAAAAATATGAGTTTAACTATATTACTAATGCGAATGTTCAGATGGATGTATCTTTGTTTGAAGGTATCACCAGAACGGCTAAAGTTCTTTGGATGAAATTTGGCATACGTATAGAATATAGTCTGGAAGAACACATAGCCTACTTTTTAAGTTTTTTAAATTCCGCGCGGACGGAGACGCGGTTCGACAGCTAGTACTTAATAATATTAATATAATGGTTTAAGTTTTTTTAGACAAATATTGGAAATTTACAGCGCGAGTTTATCATAAAATAGGATCGAATAAAAATAAGAAATTAAAAATGCAAACGAATATTAACTCGAGCGAATTATCAAGCTTTTTCGCATATTTGATGAGTTCACAACGAATGAAACCGTAAAATCTATAAATAACCTCGATTCCATTTATTGGGAATTTAAACGAAACACTATCGCATATATATTTGATATTGAGGCACAATTATATTTTACAAAGTTTTACAGTTTAAGATTTGAAAAATTATTTCATACTTGGGAAGCTACACTATCCTCAGCCGACATAGGCTATATCTTACTTCTTACTAATATTATAAATGCGAATGTTTGAATAGATGGCTGTTTGAAGGTATCTCCAGAGTGGCTCAATAGATCTGACTGAAATTTGGCATATATGTACATAGACTGGGAGAACACATAGACTTTTTATTAAGTTTTTTTTTTAATTCCGCGCGGATGGAGTCGTAGGTGACAGATAGTTTATTACTAAATTTTTAATTAATTTGGAATGGCTTAAATCACATAAGATCTTAACTACTACTAGTTTTTTTTTAAATTCCGTGCGAAGTCTCGGGCAACTTCTAGTAAATAATATACTTAAATAAATCATAATATAGTAAGTTTTACTATAATAGTAATGTATATTTTTAGCTTTACGGTGTAGTGAATGCTGCGTTCAATTTAATCCCGGGCGCGGGATATCGCGAGGTAACTTCCTTCCGGACCCGTCTTCCTGATCCTCTACACTGTTATCTATGGCACAGTTGTACTAAACATTTTATGATATTCCTAACCGCCGTTTATTCCTAGATATTACGTTATAAAAGTATAAATAAAAAATGTATTAATAATGAAAATAGAAAATGATGTTGGT
>NW_013531107.1:3650093-3655387 GCF_000836235.2 Papilio xuthus | reverse complement strand
AAAAATACAAAATTGAGAACACGCTGTAATCAATTTATGCATGAGGTAATCACGCACGAACACAATGTTCGCGGCGGCGGGCGCTCTTTTGTGCTCGGATACGGATTAATCCATGTAATCGTCCATGTTGGATCACCTCGTATGCAACAGTATTGTAATTGTAATTATTTAATTATGCAAAATATAAATCATTCATTCTGATTTGCGGTATTATATGATTTATATTCGCTCAAATATAAAATTAGCGAGTTATAATGTACACAAAAATAAGGCTAGTTGTTATAAAAGTATATTAGTTTTCAAAAATTCTTATGGTACATTCTCTAGTTGTGGGCGCTTTAAATGATCATAGCGACATCTAGCGATATAAGCAAGTACTTATTCAACTAAAGCACAATACTAATTATTTACCGTTGTTAAGAATAAGTTTTGCTGTTAACTGTAAATTTACCTTACCTACTTTTAGACATTTTTATTTCCATCCTTTGGCGCGAATGATTTGCTTTCGTTACATAGTCTAGTGTCAGAATGAATCCGAGAGGATACAAACGTCGACCTTTTAGTAAGGCTATTGTTGAGTCAATACACTGATTTATTTCCGGATTTTATTCTTAACACTACTCACATTTCTGAAAATATTGCTATCTCTGATATAGAAGGAGAGTATTGTAAATGTGTCTTTGTACTTGTTTTACAACAGTTAAAACTCACGGTTACGTGCAACTAATTTTGTAACTTCTTGTGTTGGTGCATTGTCAATAAAGCGCCGGCTGTTCTTTGATATTTCGAATGCAACTATTGTCTATGGAAGGTAAAATCCCGCGCGAACCAACAATGGAACGTAATGCGTGACGTCATTATGCACTTTGCGGTACGGAAGCGTTTACCAAAGCGCGCAAAGTTCCATTCATAGTAAGGAATTGTTCGAAAGCAAAGCTATTATTTTACTAAAGGCAAAACGTTGTAAGTAAAAGGATAAATTCTTATAAGGATATTATACTCGATGTTTAGATTTTTTTAAATGTAACTAGACAAGTCTCTCTTTTGAGGTTATTTCAAAATATTTAAAGAAAAAACTCTATGGAAAGAGCACAAAAAACCATGTATGCACTAAAAAAGGCGCTGTTATCAAAGGCTCTTCCCGATCTTCGTGATCCAAACATTCCACGTTAACAGATGCATGAATATGTAAAGGTTAATTTGAATTCTGGCAGAAACGCACGCCACGGTCTGAAGCTTCAGAATGTACCATTTTTTTACGGGCTTTTTTAATTTTCTTTTCAAACGTTCTATCCACGGCCGCGGGACGGACAAAAAGGAAGCTGGATGGAGCTACGTGTAGTTTATTACAGCAGGAAACCGAACTATAGAATGTATTTTAACATATTGAGTGGTTTTGTACCTTGTACACTGGAATTTATTTATTCCTCAATAAGTTAACAACTATAAATTCGAGGCGTCTGATAAACCATTAAAACTTTGATAAGTTTCTTTGTTCGAACTATAATAAAAATATCTCGAACATGGGTAAAGGCGACAAAACAAAGCTGTATACAGTTTGTATTTAATTTCGTACTAAAAAATTGCCAAAAAAAAGAAGGTTGCAAAAAGTTTGATTATTACTATAACTTGGTTAATTAGTATTGATATAGTTTATGCATAGTTCAGTCGATTTCGCACAGCAGGAAGTCGTTGGATGCGGGAGGCGGTGGATAGCATACTGTGGAAGGCATTGGCAAAGGCCGTGGGCAGATAAAGGATGATGATTGACTTTCTCTGATTTGTCATTATCACAGATATAGTTGATTTTACGTTGTACTTAATGTGTACCATTATACATGTAATATGTAAGATGTACAGATATTCGAAATTTCTATTTCATTAAGCAGGGATTCAATGAACCATGAATAAAGAGGTCTGACCATTCGATAGTTTCCTATGATCACTAAAGTGGAAGTTGTTTTCATTTTAGTTCTATGACGATTCCTATATCGAATGATTTTTTTTTCATTGCCGTTACATGGAATTGAAATTTTATTCTAAAAATGTATTCTTTTTACTTCATTTTTATTTTTAGACTACCTGTTGCCCGCAACTCCGTCCGCGCGGATTTAAAAAAAAACTTAACGAGTAGCCTGAGGGTTTGTCCAAACTATGTTCTACATTTGTGTCAAATTTCATCATCATCCGTCGAGCCATCTTTGGAGACACCTTAAAACAGACATCCATCCATCCATCTAAATAATCGCATTTATAATATTAGTAAATTTTTGTTCCACTATTTAATATTTTTTGCAATTGCTTAAAAAAAAAAATTAGTAAACAATAATTTTGAGATGAAATGAATATCATTTTAATATTGCCTGTTGTTTTCATTCTCCTTTTGTTTCGAAAAGTAGTTTTGTCATATATTTTTCACTTGAAATAAATTCTAATCCTCTTCTATTCCATTCTATTCAAGTTCGAATGAACTATTCTTTGCAACTCCTTAAAAGCGTACTCATGTTTTGCTTTAAAAGTGTTTATACTTTGATGTTAAGTCATTTATATAGTAAAGATGTTTCTTGTAAGACTGTGACGTGTGACTGTGTGTGTGTGTTTAATTTTCTGTCTGGCAAAAATTCCTTTTTTCATTTTTATTGAGTTTAAGAAAAGTTATATTTATAACTGGCCAGCCTGGTCAGTCAATATGCCTTTAACACTAGTTACAAAGAAAGAAAATTTGCATTTTATGAAAAATAATATTATAATAAACGATGAACTTATAAGTAATAAACGAACCTGTGATAATGATGTAATTAACTGTTATAACATTAGCGAAAGTTCCTATGAAATTACTAGTAAGTACCGCAATCATCATTAACATTCATTATAAAGAAAGCAAGGATGTGTAATTAAAATATACTACTATACTTATTAACCCTGTTCCAAGAAAATAACATACTGTATTAGTTATTAAGGCTTAAAATATTGTGTCGCAAGTTTTGTCATCGTCTTATAAACGCATTGATTTTGTTATAAGGATTTTGGAAGTATAAATCGTATAGAAATTATTACATGACGAATTGATATCAGATGAGATCGTGGTCAAGTGCAATACATCACCATCAGCTCACTATACGCCCCCATCGAGAGGCTTGGAGCTTACCCTAAGTTAGGGGTGATTAAGCCACAGTCAACCACGCTGCCCCACTGCGGGTTGATTGACTTCACACATATTTTTTAAATTCTTCTCAGATATATGCAAGTTGCATCACGATGTTTCTTTCACCGGAAGAACATTGGATAAATGTACATATGTAAACCGGTAATCGAAAAACACATTAGTACATGGCGAGATTCAAACCCAGGACCTGCAGATTGCAAGTCAATTGCTTAACCCCTGATCCACCGACGCTCAAGTATTCACTGTTAAAAAAATAGACTAACGGACAGTTGTATGATGTGACAAATCTTATATATCTCGAGGTCGAATGAAATTAAAATTAAATTTAACAATAACATGATATTATAAATTTATTTTTATTATTTAAATCAGTAAATCCCAATTAAAAACTTTTATTCACATATAATCCTGCATAGTACAATAGCATTTTACAATATCGAGGTGTGAAATTCGCTGCATACAGCGCCTCGAATTCACTTCAATTATGAATGAAGCGCTGCATCTGCTAGAATTTCTAATTCGTCGCACTGCTGACATGTTAGAGCTCTATATTTCACTTTATTGATATATTCCTTTTCATAAAATCGAAGTATTACGGTAATACGGTGATTAGGTATCGATTTAAAATAATCTATAGGTTATGACTTTAATAAATCTAGTATGAGAATAAATAGTGTAGTTTACACTTTAATTAAGTTAAAAGTTTTTAAAAATAAACTTAAGTTAACTAATCGCTGATATGTCATAATTTATTTTCAATATTATTATATATACATAAGTCTATTATTTCTGTCAATAACTTATTATAGTTGTACTAAGGTATGTTTTTGATTTATATTAAACTTATATATTGTTACTATATTATGTACTTACACTATAACTTTAAAGTTTATTGATCTTTATGAATATTTTTATTCATGTATAAAGATATTTTGGAATAAATATAGAACGAGTAAATACGTATAAAGAAATCTACAGAAGTGAATTTGAATGAAAACTGATATAATATTAGGAAGGCGTGCAATTTAGCTGAATCGGACGCGAAAATAGCTTCGTTCTCAAATGACTCTCATTTCCTTTGCAGATATTTTCCTCTCAGCATAAATTTATTGGAATAATGTATTGCTTCGATGGAGTAATATATAGCATCGCGCCTTTGAATATCATGTGTTAAAATTCAGGTAATAAAAATGTAAAAGCAATCTTTTCGAATAATCTGTAATGTTATGCATTTTTAACGGAATTTATTAAAAAGAAATGTTTTATTACTCCACTAAAAACTATTGTGTTAATTCATGAATATATATGTATATTATAACTCGACATACTTGTACATTCGTAGAATAATTAGGATATTTATTTAAAGCAAAATTAATCAATTCAAATTACGGATTCAATATTTTGCGAGAGAAGATTAAATAATATCGAATGTTGTACGTAATTGGACTATTACGTGTGACTTAATTCGATTTTACATTTTGAATTTCCAATAATTCTATTCGTATTTTTGTTTTGAATATTAAAAAAGGATTTACTCGTAAATAACTTTCGATATGTGTACTCATTTTGCAAATAATAAAATAAACATAATTGGATCGTTGAAAAGAAGTGTTACAGTCTTCATTTAATATGAACATGTACCATTTTCTGTACGAAATTATATTTTAAAACAACTAAATCGGCCAGATAATTATTTATATTAGATTTGTGGGTCTATACAGTCCGAAATTAATAAATGTAAGAGTCATAGATCTAGATTCTCTGTGCTAATAAAAAAAATATGTGTATTTTTACTAGCACAAACGTCACCTACAGACTGTTGTAGAACGGAGTAGTAAGTACGGAATACTTTTATTTCCTTATGCTAAATTATAATAGTGAGTTCTTTTTTTTTACATTAACAAATACCTGTGGCTGGAGCGTTAAGGGATTTTACCGATCTTCACAAGTCCGTCTACGATCGCTGCGTTCTTGTTCCGTAGGTTTCCGTATAAGAAATATTAACACGGTACTTGCTTCATAAATTTCGCACGGTTTGACGACAACGTTCACGACGAAGAGTTTAAATAGAAACGTGACAAAACTGACTAACAAGCTACTTCAACATCACGCGCTCTGTCTTTACAAA